>NW_003052500.1:3965236-3970305 GCF_000003515.1 Uncinocarpus reesii 1704 | reverse complement strand
GAAGAAGTTGAAGTATCTTCAGAGAAAGAATAGAAAGAGTGATTGAGCAAGTAAAATTTCAATAATATCTTATTATATTAGATAATCTTTCTCTGTTAAAGTTGCTTTTTAAATTCTTCTTCTCATTTGTTAATACTCTTTTAAATAAGAATGTTATTAATAATACATCTCAATAATCTTCTGAATGTTTATATGATTCTTTGCTGATTTTCAGATGTTTTCTGAGATATTATACTCTTTTTATTTCATTAAATAGTGAAGTTTTCCACTGATTATCTGATGATATAGTATTTATTTAACTTTATATTCTCATTTATTATTGATTTCTGTGAGCATTTCTTTAATGTGTAGTGGTGCTCTTTCCAGCAATGAGACATGAAATATAGAGTATATTCTTATTTTCTTTAATAATTGCAGTCTGTAGTTGATCTTTTCAATCTGCTTTTCAATCTTATATGATTTCAGTTTTTTGAAATCAAGTTTCTTGTTTGATCTTTTTGTCTTAATATTTTATTAAATTAGAAATACTTTCTCTCTCTTCTTTAAGATAGATGTCTTCTGATATTTCTGATTATAGTAATACTTTATTCTTTCTTGTAAGAATTTAATATTCATCTTCATGTAATCTTGTAATTTTTTTAATTATTTTATAGTAAACTCTGCTTCTTGAGCTCTCTGTTATGCAATTTTTAATTGTTGTTGTATTTCTGATTCTCTGTCATAATTTATATAGAATAATGTCATTTCTGTCATAGTGTTCTTTGACTCATTATATACTAATTGTATTATTAGTAGTAGTTCAACTCAGTTGTTCTGTTGATAGTTCACATATTTTTACAGATATTATTTTAAAGTCTGATTTAATTATTCTGTCTGACTGTCTGTCTGTAGATGATAGACTGTTGATATTTTCTATTCAATTTTTAATAATATTATTAATATTATTCAAAATCTATTAATAAATCTTGTGTTTCTGTCTGTAATTATCTCTTCTGATAATTCATGATTGATAATCACTATCTTTAGTATCATTTATGCTGTTTCTGATGTGTCTGTTGTTTCTTTAAACAGTATAAAATATTCATATTTTGTTAGTTTATTGATAATCACTAATATTACATTGTACTTCTTTCTATTCATATTCTTTGATTTCAGAAGTTTCACAATAAAATTCATTATTATAAAATTTTATAATTCTCACAGTTGTGATATTAACTGTAGTTTTCTGTGTGATTGCTGCTTGTTAATTTTGCTTTGTGCACATGTCTCACATTTTTTGACATGTTGTCAAATGTTCATTCACATTTCTGATTAATAGTATATTCTTGTGATCTTTTTTATTATTTTGTCAATGCTGAAATGTTCTGAAGTGACTGTGTCATGTTCTTGTATCATCACTTCTTTTCTGATTTTTCTTGATATATATATTGTTATCAAAATCTTCGTTCAATGTAACAAATTGGGGTTTAGTGATCAATACTGCTACGAGGCTTGATTTTGAGTTAATGAACTTGCTTAATAATAAAGAATTTCTATACAGATATGTCAGAGTTGAGTCAAGACTGTTATGTCTTCTTAAGAGTAATGAGAGAAGATACAATTGTACAGTATTACAGAATTTTATTAATATAAAAAGTAATCAAGATATAATAGTATCTGTATAGATAAATTTATAAAGAGAATTATAAGAGAAATTAATTATAATGAATGAATTCATCTGATTAATGATAAACAGTGTCTTTATATATATGATGAATATTGTGAATAATTCAAGTAGTTTCTTCTATTCTTCTGTTCACTAGTCATGATAGTCACAATTATTCTGACTATTCAGTTATCTATCAGTTGAGATAGTTGCTACTATCTTGACTATTCAGTCATGTGACTTTCATCTTCTCAGATTCTAGTTCTTCCAGTCTGTAACTCTTGTAGTCTTATCATGCTCCACTTTCTGATTACATTCTTTATATATTTTTTTAATAATATATAATGATTCTGTGCTGTGCTGCAAGATTTATAATATCATTCTCTTCTTTTTTAGTATGTTGTTCTCAATCACTTGTGCTCTTTTTTAAGTATAAAGAGTGATTATTCTCTTATCTTAATTTTTAAAAGATTTTCTTCTTGTAAGTGAATGTTCTCATAATTCTGTTGTTATAACTTTAAAGTCTTCTTACAATAACAAGTATCTAGCTTTTAAAATTAAAAAAATTAATATTGTGATATCTTCTTGCTGTGTTTATTATTCTCATTATAATAAAGAATGTATTTATTCTGATAAATTAATAAAGTGTTCTGAATATTATTAACTCAATTATTATTATATTATTGATTCTGCATCTTCTGATTGTGATTGATGAAATCTTAAAGCTGCTTATAATAAGTTTAAACTTAAAGAGACAAAAGTTTTTAAAGCTGTTCAGACTGTCTCTGTTAAATTTTTTTATTTTTAAAAATAAAAATATCTTCTTTATTGTTCTGTTGATAGTTCACATATTCTTGTAGATACTATTTTAAAATCTGATTTAATTATTCTGTCTGACTGTCTGTCTGTAAATAATAGACTGTTAACATTTTCTGTTCAATCTCTAGTAGTGTCATTAATATTATTCAGAATTTAATTATAAATCTTATATCTTTGTCTGTAATTATCTTTTCTGATAATCTGTAATTAATAATCACTGTCTTCAGTATCATTTGTACTGTTTCTGATGCATCTATTATTTCTTTAAATAATATAAAGTATCTGTATTTTATTAATCTGTTGATGATCACTAGTATTGTGTTGTACTTCTTTTTATTCATATTCTTTAATTTCAGAAGTTTCACAATAAAATCCATTGCTATAAATTTTCATAATTCTTGTAGTTGTGATATTAACTGTAGTTTTTTATGTGATCACTGCTTGTTGATTTTACTTCATACATATGTCTTATATTTTTTGACATGTTAAATATCTGTTCACATTTCTGATTAATAATATGTTCTTATAATCTTCTTCATTATTTTATTAATACTGAAGTGTTTTGAAGTGACTGTATCATATTCTTGTACTATCACTTCTTTTCTGACTTTTCTTGATACATACATTAATCTGTGATATAGTATCATTTCATTTTTTTTCTTAAAGTTTTTATTTTTATTGTCAATCTTCTTTACATATTTCTCTTTTATTGTGACTTTCTTGATTTTTCTTTTAATATCTGATTTCTCTGCTTTGATTCTTGTTGCTCTTAAAATTTATTAATTCAGAATCATATTCTTTATTTCTTCTAACTTCTTAAAGAATGCTCATGAATCTCTTTTCTTTTTTATTAAGTCTGATTTTTAACTTAATGCACTAATTCATGCATTTTCAGTTTCTTTGTAGTATTGTATTCTGAAGTTGTGATGTATTAATATGTCTGCATACTATCTTGCTTGTCATCTTGTGAGTTCTTTTGTTATCATAAAGTATTATAAATTATTATAATTTAAGATAACTTTCATTTAATGCTGATTTTCTTGCAGTTCAATTTTCCATTTCTTTAATAATGTTACTATTGCAAGTAACTTCTTATTATGAATGTTATAATTCTGCTCTGCTGATGTCATTATTCTTATATAGCACATAATTAATCTTAGTCTTTCTTATTCATCTGATTGTTGTAGTCTTTCTGCTATTATATAATCTGAAATATCTATATTAATCACACATTTCTTGATTAAATTATAGTGTCATCTCATTTTTTCTTTTCTGAATTTATCTTTTATTACTTTAAATGCTTTCTGACACTTGTTTGTTTATTTAAATAATTTATTCTTTTTAAATAGCTGTGTGAGTAGTCTTGCTTTCTTTAAAAATCTGTATATGAATTATTGATAATAGTTTGCTGATCTGTGGAATATTTGTACTTCTTTATTATTTTTTGATGTTGATTACTACAGTACTTTATTAATTTTTTCTGATTTTATTTGTACTTCTTTTATTGATATAATATATCTGAAATATCTGATTGCTTTTTTAAAGAAGTTACATTTTTTTAACTTTACTGATAGATTATATTCTTGTAGTCTTTTTAATATCTTCTTAACTTTTTCAGTATAATTCTTTTGGTCTTCTTTAATAAATATGATCACATTGTTAAGATATGTGATGATAAAGTTGTTCAAGTATTTTTATAATATATTATTGATGAGCACTTGAAATATTATCAGTGCATTAGTTAGTTCAAATGACATGATATTATATTCATACAGTTCATATTTTATTCTGAAAGCTGTTTTTTATTTATTATCTTTTTTAATTTATATCTGATAATATGCTTCTTTAATGTTAATTAAAGTAAATCATTTTACTTCTTACAATCTGTCTTGCACTTTCTTAATCAGTGATATTAAATAGCAGTTCTTAACTGTTATACTGTTTAATTATCTGTAATTCATGTATAGTTGTAGTGTTCTGTCTTTCTTTAATGCAAACAGTATTGAGTATTCTATTGATGATGTTAATTCTCTAATATAATCTTTTTTTAAATTCTTTCTGATGTATTTTCTGACTTCAGCTGATTCTTTCTTATTCAATCTATAAATTGATAACTTTGCAGATTGTTTTTCTTCTTATAGTTTGATTTTGTGATTTTAGAATTTATGTTTTACTAGACTATTTTCTTAATCTTTCTCTCTGAACATATTGATGTATTTTTAAAATTTCTCTGATAAAGTTTCTTTAATTTTTATATTCTGATCATCTTTTTGTACTTATAGCTGTATTAAATTATCAAGATTCTTTGTGATTTAATCTGCTGTTTTATTATGAGTTGAGTTCTCATGAATTTCTTCTTTTATTTTAATTAATTATTCTTTTTGTGATATCTCTTTATTGACTTGACTTATTATGATCACATATCGTCATTCAAATTATTTCTAAATCTGAGTCTCTGATTGTGATGTTCTGATTAAAGAGTATTACACATCGTCAGTTCAGCTTATCTTCTTGTCAGTAATATCTGAGTGTGCTGTTCAATTAGAGTATATAGAGTATATATAGTCTCTAAGTTATAGTTGCGGTGCACTCTTCTCTGTGTCTG
>NW_003052500.1:3958220-3964860 GCF_000003515.1 Uncinocarpus reesii 1704 | reverse complement strand
ATTCTTCATATTCTTGTAATCTGTACAGTGATTTCATTATCTTTCACTGTTCTTTGTCATGATGATAATCATATTAACATTTGTATTCTAATTTATTATGATATGAGTGGTATGAATTATTCACTTTCTTTTATTTTTTATCTTAATGTCTCTCACATGTTTATATTAATAATATCTTATTTTTCTTGCAAGTTGTTCAGTATAGTTATTCTTTTTGAATCTGCAATATTCTTACTGTTGAATATTTCTCTTCTTTAAGTATCATACTTTTTATGAGATCTAATTACTTTATGATGTTTTCTTTATATTCTTTAAATTCTAGCACTTCTCAACTAGATTCTTCTTTTTTCTGAGTTACTCTCAATTTCTTTAATAATCTTGAGTAATATCTCTTGTCTTTTTCATTCTTGTAAATTAAGCATTTATCTTTGTAGCACAAGCTTTAATAAATTCTAATATGTTCTGAATATTCTGTGTTTAATATATTCTGAGAGTCTGATATTTCTTCTTCACTTTCTTCAATATTATATCTGCAGTGCTGACAGTTTTTAATATTATATTTATAATTTCTATAATATATGAAGTCTTCTGTAATCTGTATTCATTGCATGAACTCTTCTTGTTATTTCTGATGAAGTTCACATGAACAAATATAAATTAAGTAGTTTGTGTGTTTCTTGTGAGTTGAGTTTCAAATCTTGTTTATCTTTAAATTGTAGTGATAGTTGCATTCTGATGATTGAATTTCTCAGTCATCACTTAATTCTTTTCTTGTTAACACACACAGTTCTTCATATAATTTTTATTTATTACTTTTTAATCTGTTCTGACACTTGCTTTTGTCTTCTGATTATCTTGATAATGCTCAGTAAATCTTTATGATATGTTTTTTAAATATTTTATGAAACTGTTGTTGTAATTCTTTATCTGTTGATTTCTCTTGAATTGTTGCTTGAAGATAATGCTTTAATTTTTTAAAGTCTTTTTTATTTTCTTTTAAGAATAGCTCTGAGTTCTTTTTTTTTATATTTAACTTTCTTTATTTAATATTATTTTGCTTGATATCTGAGTCTACTGTAATAAAAATAGAACTTGTTTTTCTTTTTCTGTTCTTTTTTCTTTTTATTAAGAATGTCTTGTTTGATTGCATTCAATTTTATAGATATAGATCTATAAGAGTCTGCTTGAGATGTCTTGTTTTATTCTTTATAATTTATCAAGCTGAATTTCTTTTATAATATCTTTTCTTATTTCTCTATCTTTTGTTTATAAAGTTAGTTTCTGATTTTAACTGCTACTTCAATCATTTCAGTCAGATTTTGTGATTGTTTCTCCATGCATGCTATCTTATCTTTAATATTATTAAATAATTCTTAATAAAAAATATTAATCAGAGCCTCATTGTTCCAGTCTGTGTTAACACATACTTATTGAAATCTTATAGTATATTCTTGTAATAATGTTTTCTGCTGCATGTTCTGTAACTGCTGTGTTATCACATTTTGTTCTTCAACTTTTCTGAAAGTGGTTTTGAGTATTTTAATAAAGATCTTGTAATAATTAATAACTCTAAGCATGTTGTCATCTTGATTAATTTCTTTTTTCTTATAGTAGTTCTGTAAATAGATATTGAATTAATCAAATGCTGCTCTCTGAAGATATAATGCTGCTGTTATTATTTTTTCTTTATTATTTTTAAATTCTTCTCTCTTTATGTTCATATAGATTTATAGTTGTTTTAAAAACACTTGTAACTTTTCTTGCTCACTCTTAAATGATTCTGATGAGTTGACTTTCATCTTGCTTTTAATATTAAAGATTGCTATAATCTGAGTTTTAATCTGCTTGTTATAATTCTTAAGTTCAAGATTTTATTAAATTAAAATCTCTATCATCTTTCCAAGTGGTGTAATCTTTTCCATCATTTTCCAGCACTGTTTAAGATCTGATGATAGACATGATTCTATATCTGTTAGACTTCCTAATGAGTGGATTGTATTTTTTTTTTTATATGAGCAATATCTCTCTTGCACTTAAGCTTTGAAATCTCAGATGTATTCTCTTCTGAGTTAGAAATGATTAATATATTATTGAACTTGTTGTTCAATGTAATAAATTGAAGTTTAGTGATCAATACTTCAATAATGCTTGATCTTGAGTTGATGAACTTGCTCAATAATAAAGAATTTCTGTACAGATATATCAGAGTTGAGTCAAGACTATTGTATCTTCTTAAGAGTGGTGAGAACAGATATAATAGTACAGTATTATAGAAGTTTGTTAATATGAAAAATAATCAAGATATGATAGTATCTGTATAAATAAATCTATAGAGAGAATTGTAAGAGAAATTAATTATAATAAATAAATCTATCTGATTAATAATAAAGAGCATCTTTATACACATGATGAATTTCATAAATAATTTAAATAATTTCTTCTATTCTTCTGTTCACTAATTATAATAGTTACAATTATTCTGACTATTCAGCTATCTGCCAGTTGAAATAGTTGCTACTATCTTGATTATTCAATCATATAACTTTCATCTTCTTGAGTTCTAGTTCTTTCAGTCTGTAACTCTTGTAGTCTTAACATGCTTCACTTCTCAGTTGCATCCTTCATATGCTCTTTCAATGATGTGTGATGATTCTGTGCTGTGCTGCAAGATTTATAACATATATCAATTCATAATATAATATCATTTCATCTTTCTTTTTGAAGTTCTTATTTTCATCATCAATCTTCTTTGCATATTCATCTTCCATTGTGACTTTCTTGATTTTTTTTTCAATGTTTGATTCCTCTGCTTTGATTCTCATTACTCTTAGAATTTATTGATTCAGAATCATATTCTTTGTTTCTTCTAATTTTTTAAAGAGTACTTATGAATTTCTTTTCTTCTTCATCAAGTCTGATCTTCAACTTAGTGCATCAGTCCATACATTTTCAGTTTCTTTGCAGTGTTGTATTCTGAAGTTGTGGTGCACTAGTACATTTGCATATCATCTTGCTTGTCATCTCATGAGTTCTTTTGTTATCATAAAGTATTATAGATTATTATGATTCAAGATGACTTTTATTTAATACTGATTTTCTTACAGTTCAATCTTTTATTTCTTTAATAATGTCACTATCACAAGTAACTTCTTATTATAAATGTTATAATTCTGCTCTGCTGGTATCATCATTCTTGTATAGCACACAATCAATTTTAGTTTTTTTTATTCATCTGATTGTTGCAGTCTTTCTGCTATTACATAATCTGATGCATCTGTATCAATCATATATTTCTTGATCAAATTATAGTATTATCTCATTTTTTTTTTCTAAACTTATCTTTTACTGCTTCAAATGCTTTCTGACACTTGTTTATTTATTTAAATGATTTGTTCTTTTTAAATAGTTGTATGAGTGATCTTGCTTTCTTTAAAAATTCATGTATAAATTGTCAGTAGTAGTTTGCTAGTCTGTGAAATATTTGTATTTCTTTAATATTCTTTAATGTCAGTAACTGCAGTACTTTATTAATTTTTTCTGATTTTATTTGTACTTCTTCTGTTGATATGATGTGTCTGAGATATTTGATTTCTTTCTTAAAGAAGTTATATTTTTTTAATTTTACTGATAGATTATATTTCTGTAATCTCTTTAGTATTCTCTTAACTTTTTCAGTGTGATTCTTTCAGTCTTCTTTGGTGAATATGACCACATTATTGAGATACACAATAATAAAATCATTCAGATATTCTCATAGTGCATTGTTGATAAGTGCTTGAAATGTTGCTGGTGTGTTAGTTAGTTCAAATAATATGATATTATATTCATACAGTTTATATCTTATTCTGAAAGCTGTTTTTCATTTATTATCTTTCTTAATTCATATCTGATGATATGCTTCTTTAATATTAATTAGAATAAATCATTTTACTTCTTGCAATCTGTCTTGCACTTTCTTAATTAGTAATATTGAATAGCAGTTCTTAACTATTATGCTGTTCAACTGTCTGTAATTCATGTATAGTTATAGTGTTTTATCTTTCTTTAATGCAAACAGTATTGAGTATTCTGTCAGTAATATTGACTCTCTGATATAATTTTTTTCTAAATTCTTTTTAATATATTTTCTGACTTCAGCTGATTCTTTCTTATTTAATCTATAAATTAACAACTTTGCAGGTTGTTTTTCTTCTTGTAGCTTGATTTTGTGATTTCAGAATTTATGTTTTACTAGACTATTTTCTTAATCTCTTTCTCTGAATATGTTGATGTATTCTCAAAATTCTTTCAGTAGAATTTCTTTAATTTTTAATATTCGGATTATCTTTTTATACTTGCAGCTGTATTAAATTATCAAGATTCTTTATAATCTGATCTGCTGTTTTATTATAATTTGAATTTTCATGAATTTCTTCTTTTATTTTAATTGATTATTCTTTTTGTGATATCTCTCTGTTGATTTGATTTGTTATAATCAATATCTTGTTTAAGTCATTTCTGAGTGTGAATCTCTAATTATAATATTCTGATTTAAGAGAGCATTTACAGTTTATCAGTCTAACTTTCTCTTCTTGTCAGTTAATATTTGAATTGTGCTATTTTGATCAAGAGTATTTCAAGATTATATTATAATTTTCTAAGTTTATTACTTCAAAATGCACTCTTTCTCTGTATTCTTATATTTTCATTTTAATAAGATATGTTTCTTTTTTAATTTAATTCAGAGTTTCTTCTTTCAGTTCTTCTAACTGATAGAAATGTTCTTTTATTCATTTTGTGATGTCAGCTTATTTAATAAATTTTTTATTAATAAATAATTCAGTTGCTTCTGAGTCCACTAAGATATTTGTGTGTGTTGATTTAAATAAAGTTGTCATAATTCTGAGATGACAGATTTATTTATTGATGACTAACAGTTTTGCTTATTTTTTTATACTGCTTACAAACTCTTGTTTGTGACAGTTTATTTATTTCTTAATTTAATAAAAGTTGTTCTGAATATTTGTTTGTGTATCTTGTAATTTTTTAAATTAATATATCATATCTTGTATATTCTTCTTAAACTTTTGATATCTCTGCATTCTGCATATTCTTCATATTCTTATAGTCTATGCAGTGATCTTGTTGCCTTCCACTGTTTTTTGTCATAATGATAATCACATTGACATTTGTATTCTAGTTCATTGTGACATGAGTGATATAAATTATTTACTTTCTTTATTTTTCATCTCAATGTCTTTCATATATTTATATTAATAATATTCTATTTTCCTCACAAATCATCCAGTATAGTTATTCTTCTCAAATCTGCAACATTCTTATAATTAGATATTTTTCTTCTTCAAGTGTTACATTTTTCATAAGATTTAGTTGCTTCATGACATCTTCTTTATATTCTTCAAATTCTAGTATCTTTCAACTAGATTCTTCTTCTTTCTTAGTTGCTCTCAATTTCTTCAGTAATCTTAAATAGTATTTTTTATTTTTTTTATTCTTGTGAATTGAGCATTCATCTTTATAGCACAAGCTTCAGTGAATTCTAATATGTTCTGAATACTCTGTATTTAATATATTCTGAGAATCTGATATTTCTTCTTCATTTTCTTTAATATTATATCTGCAATGCTGACAGTTCTCAATATCACATTTGTAATCTTCATGATATATAAAGTTCTTTATAATTCATATTCATTGCATGAACTCTTCTTGTTATTTCTGATGAAGTTCACATGAACAATCATAAATCAGATAGTTTGTGTGTTTCTTGTGAATTAAGTCTTAAATCTCATTCATTTTTAGATTATAGTAATAATTGCATTTCAATAATCAGATTCTTCAGTCATCACTTGATTTTTTTCTTATTAACACACACAATTCTTCACACAATTCTCATTTATTACTTTGTAATCTGTTCTGACACTTGCTTTTATCTTTTAATTGTCTTGATAGTGCTTGATAGATCTTTATAATATGCTCTTTAAATATTTTATAAAACTGTTATTATAATTCTTCATCTGTTGATTTCTCTTGAGTTGTTGCTTGAAGATAATATTTTAATTTTTCAGAATTTTCTTCATTTTCTTCTAAGATAGTTTTGAATTTTTTTTCTTTATATTTAACTTTCTTTGTTTGATATTGTTTTGCTTGATATTCTGATTTACTATAATAGAAACATAACTTGTTTTTTTTTCTCTATTCTTTTTCTTTTTTGTCAAGAGTATCTTGTTTGATTGCATTCAATTTTATAGATATAGATTCATAAAAATCTGCTTGAGATATTTTGTTTCATTTCTTATAATTCATCAAACTGAGTTTCTTTCATGATATTTTTTCTTGTTTTTTTATCTTTCATTCATAAAGTTGATTTTCTGATTCTAACTGCTACTTTAATCATTTCAGTCAGATTTTGTGGATGTTTCTTCAAGCATACTATCTTATTCTTGATGTTATTGAATAGTTCTCAGTAAAAGATATCAGTCAGAGTCTCATTATTTCAATCTGTGTTGATGCATACTTGTTAGAATCTTATAGAATATTCTTATATTAACATTTTTTGCTGTATATTCTGTAATTGCTGTATCATCACAAGATTTATTCTTTGACTTCTCTGAAAGTGATTTTGAGTGTTTTAATACCCCCC
>NW_003052500.1:3956474-3958120 GCF_000003515.1 Uncinocarpus reesii 1704 | reverse complement strand
GTATATTTATAGTAGATGTGTATAGTTGTTCTAGAAATGCTTGTAACTTTTCTTGCTCACTCTTGAATAACTCTGATGAGTTGACTTTCATCCTGGTTTTTAATATTAAAGATTGCTATAATCTGAATCTTGATCTGCTTGTTATAATTTTTAAATTCAAGATTTTATTAAGTCAAGATCTTTATCATCTGTTCAAGTCATGTAATCTTTTCCATCAGTTCTCATGTGCTGTTTGAGATTCCAGTTGTAGATATAATTTCAATATTTCATTAAACTTCTTTAATGACTGAGATTCATATTTTTATTTTTTTTGTGATACAACATTCTTTCTTTATACTTAAACTCTGAAGTTTCAGATGTATTCTCTTCTGAATCAGAAGTGATTAATGTGTTATTGAACTTGTTATTCAACATAACAAATTGGAGTTTAGTGATTAATACTTCAATAATGCTTGATCTTAAGTTAGCAGACTTGCTTAATGACAAAGAGTTTCTGTACAGATATATCAGAGTTGAGTCAAGATTATCATATCTTCTCAAGAATAGTGAGAGCAGATACAATCATACAGTATCACAGAACTTTATTAATATAAAAAATAATCAAGATATGATAATATCTGTATAGATAAATCTATAAAGAGAATCATAAGAGAAATTGATTATAATGAACAAATTTATCTGATTAATAGTAAAGAGCATTCTTATATACATGATGAATATTATAAATAATTTAAATAGTTCCTCCTATTCTTCTGTTTACTAGTTGAGATAGTCATAATTATTCTAAGTATTCAGTTATTCATCAGTTAAGATAGTCACTACTATTCTGACTATTCAGTCATATGATTTTTATCTTCTCAGATTCTAATTCTTTCTGTCTGTAACTCTCATAGTCTCATCATGCTTTACTTTTCAGTTGCATTCTTCATATACTCTTTTAATGATATGTGATGATTCTGTATTGTATCACAAGATTTATAATATTATCTTTTTTTTTTTTAGCATGTTGTTCTCAACTGCTTGTGCTCTTTTTTGAGTATAAAGAGTGATTATTCTCTTGTCTGATTTCTTAAAAGATTTTTCTTTCTGTAAGTAAATATTCTCATAGTTCTGTCATCATGACTTTAAAGTCTTCTCATAATAACAAGCATCTAGCTTTCAAAATTGAGGAAATTGATGTTGTAATGTCTTCTCACTGTATCTATTATTCTCATCATAATAAAGAGTGTGTTCATTTCAATAAATTAATAAAGTGTTCTGAATGTTATTAACTCAGTTATTATTATATTGTCAATTCTGCATCTTTTAATCATAATTAATGAAATCTCAAAGCTGCTTGTAATAAGCTTGAATTTAAAGAGATAAAAGTTTTTGAAGCTGTTCAAGCTGCTTCTGTTAAACTTCTTCATCTTTAAAAACAAAAACATCTTCTTTATAATCATACAGACAAGTTTTTTGAATCAGATCTTCAGTTATTAAAGAAGTTGAAGTGTCTTGAGAAGAAAGAACAGAAGAGAGTGACTGAGTAAGTAGGAATTTAATAATATCTTGCTATATTAAATAATCTTTCTTTATTAAAGTTGCTTCTCAAATTCTTCTTTTCATTCATTAATGCTTTTTTGAATGAGAGCATTATTAATGATACA
>NW_003052500.1:3951129-3956142 GCF_000003515.1 Uncinocarpus reesii 1704 | reverse complement strand
TTCTTCTTTAAGATAGATGTCTTCTGATGCTTCTGATTATAATAATACTTTATTCTTTCTTATAAGAATTCAATATTCATCTTCATGTGATCTTGCAATTCTTTCAGTTGTTTTGCAGTAAGCTCTGCTTTTTGAACTCTCTGTCATGCAATTCTTGATTATTATTATATCTCTGATTCTCTGTCATAATTCATATAGAATGATATCATTTCTGTTATAGTATTTTTTGACTCATTATATGCTAGTTGTGTCATCAGTAACAGTTCAACTCAGTTGTTTTGTTGATAGTTCACATATTCTCATAAATATTATTTCAAGATGTGATTCAATTATTTTATCTGACTATTCATCTGTGAGTGATAGACTGTTGACATCTTCTGTTCAATTTCTAATAGTGTCATTAATATTATTCAGAATCTGCTTATAAATCTTGTGTCTCTATCTGTAATTATCTCTTCTGATAATTCATGATTGACAATTACTGTTTTTAGTACTGTTTATGCTGTTTCTGATGCATCTGTTGTTTCTTCAAACAGTATAAAGTACTTATATTTTATTAGTCTGTCAGTAATCACTAGTATTATATTATACTTCTTTTTATTCATATTCTTTAATTTTGAGAGTTTCACAATAAAATTCATCATTATAGATTTTCATAATTCTCACAGTTGTGATATTAACTAGTTTTCTGTGTGATTGCTGCTTGTTGATTTTGCTTTGTGCACATGTCTCACATTTTTTAACATGTTATCAAATGTTCATTCACATTTCTGATTAATAGTACATTCTTGTGATTTTTTTTTATTATTTTATCAATACTGAAATATTCTGAAGTGACTGTGTCATGTTCTTGTATCATCACTTCTTTTTTGATTTTTCTTGATATATATATTAATTCATGATATAATATCATGTCATCTTTCTTCTTGAAGTTCTTGTTTTCATCATCAATCTTCTTTGCATATTCATCTTTTATTGTGACTTCTCTGATTTTTCTTTTAATATCTGATCTCTCTGCTTTGATTCTTATTGTTCTTAGAACTTATTGATTCAGAATCATATTCTTTGTTTCTTCTAACTTCTTAAAGAATACTCATGAATTTCTTTCTTTTTTCATTAAATCTGATCTTTAACTTAGTGCATTAATTCATGCATTTTCTGTTTCTTTGCAGTGTTGTATTCTGAAGTTGTGGTGCACTAGCATGTCTGCATACCATCTTGCTTGTCATCTCATGAGTTCTTTCATTATTATAAAGTATTATAGATTATTATAGTTCAAGATGACTTCTGTTTGATGCTGGTTTTCTTGCAGTTCAATCTTTCATTTCTTTAATAATGTTACTATTACAAGTAACTTCTTGTTTTAAATGTCATAATTCTGCTCTGCTGATGTCATTATTCTTGTGTAGCACACAATCAATCTTAGTCTTTCTTATTCATCTCATTGTTATAACCTTTCTGCTATCACACAATCTGATGCATCTGTATCAATCACACATTTATTGATCAGATTATAGTGTTACCTCATTTCTCCTTTTCTGAACTTGTTTTTTATTGCTTTAAATGCTTTCTGACACTCATTCATCCATTCAAATGGTTTGTTCTTTTTAAATAGCTGTGTGAGCAGTTATTATTATTATTATTATTATTATTATTATTATTATTATTATTATTATTATTATTATTATTATTATTATTATTATTATTATTATTATTATTATTCATTATAGTCTTATGGAGTCAGAGACTATGAAGACTACCTGACAGCTTTTCTGGCTGTAGGATTTAACTAGATACAAAGGAAACTGGTGATACAGCTTTGACAGAATTAAAGACAAATTGAAAAGTGACAAGATAAATAAGAATTCTTTTCCACCACAGAAAAATGATTGCAGCAGTTGTAGTTTTATATTTTATTTTTTATCTCAATAATCACTGTCTTGTAGCTAGTTTTGTTTCTTAAAGAAACAATACTAATCACTTCAGATTCAAAGAAGTTTCAAAAAGAAATTTTAAAGAAAGTTGTGAAATATTTAATTTCTTTTGAATTTTTTATCTCTCTTTCTTTCAAACAGAACAGTCAAGCAATAAATGCTTTGGATTTTCTTTGCAGCCCCAGTGTCTGCAGTTCTCAGACAGATAATTTAATAATCTTACTAAGTAAGAAGCAAAATAATCATGTCCAATTTTTAATTAAATAATTGTGGACCAAATTTATTTAGAAATCTTCAGAGTTGAGACTTTCTGTTTTAACTTAGTTTCAAATTGAGAGTAGTGATTTTCTTGACTTTCTCTGTTGAATAAGTCCTCAAATCACTCAAGCATTGCCTGTTCTCTTATTTATCTTTTAATAAAGATTAGAGATACATATTTTTCAGAAAAGACTTGTGCTAGTTCAGTGTCTTTTTTTGCAGCTCTATCAGCTTGTTTATTGTCATGAACATTGATGTGAGCTAGCATCCAGTGCAAATGACTGATTATACTCATCCTATTTAATTGAGAAATATAGTTTCTAATTGAATTAAGATAGTATAATTCATCATTGAAATTTTAATTACAAGTTCTTTTTATGACAGCTTGACTATCTGGAAAAATCCAAACATTTTTATAAGAGCTGTTTTTCTGAGCCAATGAGACAGCAAGCTTGAAAGCTTTATATATTATAAAGAATTCTGCATCAAAGACTTTCATGTGTTTGTCTAAGTTTCATGAATATCTCATATTTTCATTCAAAATGTATAGATCTGCATCATTTATTTGATTCTCAGATTGAGAATCATCAGAATAAATGATTAGAGATTCATTTGATTCATAATTTGATTGACTTTCTGAACAGTTGACTTGAATATTTTTTTATTTTTAATGATTTTTTTCTTTTTCTTTTACTTAATGTTTGTTCAACTTGTTCAGTATTATTTATGTTTTGATTCCAATTCAGATACTTTCTTCAATCCAGCTCAATTCCATAATTATATGGAGAATAGCTTGATGAAAGTCTTTGTCTTATAACATGAAATTTTGACACTTTTAATAATCTGAAAGCATAACTTCTGCACAGCTTATTAAATCTCACTTTTAATGATGAAATTGCTGCTTCAATCTTCATTGCATATATTGAAGAGATTCTGAAAGCTTCTAAAATCTTTCTTAGAGCTGAATTTTGAAGCTTTTTAAATTTTTCAAGTAAATATTTTTGATTATTCCACCAGATAGGAACTTCATAGTCAGCTACTGAAGTAATATAAGCAATATATAACTGTCTCATTACTTGGAAGGTGAGACCCCTTTCAGTATTAGAAAGTCTTATTATTTTATTTAAGATTCTTTTAGCTGTTGCTATTTTGAATTCCACATGTTATTTAAGAGTGAGTTTTGAATCAAATCAAATATCCAACCATTTGACTATTGATTTTGATTTGAATTCTCTGTCATTCAGCATGATAAAATTACTCTCATCATATTGAGCAAAATGAATAAGCTCAGTTTTATTCATATTAAACTGAATGACTTGAGAATCTTGTCTTTGAAGCATAATGTCAACTGCTTTTTGAAGAAGAAGACAATTTTGCTCAATTGAGAGAGAGAAGACAATTAAATCAGTATCATTAATATAATTAGAAATTCTCACATTATGCAAGTTCTCATGATTATTTTCAAAAAGATATTTTGTATATAAATCATAGAGAACTGGAGAAAGTGAAGAGTCTTGTGAAACTTTAATATTAATAGTTGATGATTCTTGCTGTTTGTTATCATTAAATATTAATTGAATTTCTCTTTTTTGCATAAATGAGAATATTTATTTGACTAAAATCTTGAGTAATTTCATGTCTGAAAGAACTTTCATCAATCTATTCACTGAAACATAGTCAAAGATTTCTTCAATATTCATAAAAAGAGCAGAGATCACCAAATCTTTAAAGTTATTTAATTAAATATCATGAGTTAAATTTATAGCTGTATTAATAACAGAGTATTGCTTCTTACCTCCAAACTGATCATTACAGAGTAAATCAGTTATAAAGACAAGAAAGAAAAGTCTTGTTGCAATAACTCTTTCTATAACTTTTCTCATGCAGTTAAGAAGAGAAATAATTCTATATAATTTAGAAATTGAAGCTTTTCTGTTTGATTTCTTCAGAATAACTTCAATGACTTATTTTTAGATTTGTGAATGAGATCCACATCTAAAGAGAGTACTATATAATTGAAAAAATCTTTTATAAAATACAAAAAGAGATACCATCTGAGTCTGATGCACTAGTTTTTAAATCTGAGAAGATGAAGTTTCTAATCTCAAATTCTGCTATTTCAGACCATTCTCAATTCATATCTTCTTGATATTCATTCCAGTTTATTGATGAATACACAGAAGATTTTCTAAATAGAGTTTTTGTAAAAGTATTGTATTTTTTCTGAAAGAATACAGCTTTAGAAACTTGTCCAGTTTTCAAATCTGTATATTCTAGAATAAATGTTTTTTCCACTCTATTTTGCTTTATATATTTATATGCTTTAAAGACTTCTTTTCCCTGTGCATTCTCAAGAAATTCATTCCAGCATGAGAATTTTACTTTTTTGATAGAGTTAAAATATTCAGTTCTTTTTATTTTATATTTCTCATAGCTAAATTGATTACTCTTGAGATTTCTGAAAGCTTTAGACATTTTCTTTCTTTTATCTTTAAGCTCAGAGTTTTATCAAGACTTGAATCTTTCAGTAATTCTTGTTTTGAGAATATGTTCTTTAATTAAGAAAAGAATTAGATCTCTTATTTTCTCAGCTTTCAATTCAAGTTCAGCAGAAGAGTTCTTAATTAAAGATCATTGAAATTCAGCTTTAAGCAGATTTTTTTATAAAGCTTTATTCACTTCATTTCAGTTGATTTTCTGAAAGTTGTATTAATTAGAATAAAGAGGATTTTCAACTGTCTGCTGAATATCTAATTCAAATTCAAACTGAATAATATCTATAATCTGAATCAGAATGCAGTCCATCATCAATCATCAGAAT
>NW_003052500.1:3921743-3950190 GCF_000003515.1 Uncinocarpus reesii 1704 | reverse complement strand
TTTACTTGATGCTTTAATACTGATAAACTGACAGATTGCGGGGCGGGAGTATTGATTTTCTTTAGGGATTTTGCGATCTCAGTATCTTAAATATGATAAATAACAGAAGCATGCTTTTTTATCTCTCTGTTTTCAGCTGAAGTAAGTTATTGAGATGATCTTTTTAGAATGATAGAGTTAAAGATTTTCATTTCATTCTTCAGTAGTTGAAGATCAGTCTTATAATTGAATACTTCAGTGAGAATATTATAAATAATGAAAAGTTCTCATTGTTTATCTTTATGAGATTTTAAATTCTTGAAATCAAAATCAAATTTCATAAAGTCAGAGAGAGCATTTTATTAAATAGATTTATATTCTTGTAGAAAATTAGCAGAGAATTTCTCAGTAGTTATGAGAATAACAGAAAAATCTTTAAAGAATTTAATAATTATGAAAATTACAGATTTAGAAATTAATTTTGCTTCAATAAAAGCATTATTAATTCTGTTTCTCATAAAGTAAACTTTTTTATAAATTTTCTTACTGATTTCAGCAGTAATTTTAAGCACAAGTCTTTTCTTCAGTAGATTTATTTTTATTGTTTTCTTTTCAGTAGAAGTATTTGAACTTGAAGACTGTGAATTATATTATCTTGCTACATAAGTTCTTCTTTACTGCTTCTGAATAAAAGAATGGTGAAGAGGAGACAGTAGAAGCAGAAATAAAGACAGAAAATTCAGAAAATATCTGATTTTTAGTAACAGTAGAGTTGTTTCTTGTATTTTTAAGCTTTTCAAGTCTTTTTTTCAGATTCTGAATTAAAGAATTCTGAAAAATGAAGATATCTTCTGACCTGTAGAAGAAGAGAATTTTTTAAAGACTGAGAATATAAGAGTTTAACTTTTTTTGAATAAGAATATGATTTTCTTTTTTGAATTCCAGTGCCAGTTTTTGAAGAATCTCTTTAGAATTCAAATTGAAGAAGAAGAAGAAGAAGAAGAAGAAGAAGAAGAAGAAGAAGAAGTCAGTAATAAAATAGAAGAAGATGTAAGTTGATTTATTTATAATAAATATTATAGCAGAGTTGACAGTATTGATTGAGTTAGAGTTGTTATTGTTGTTGTTGTTGTTTTTGACACTGGAGTCACTGAAATTCATTAAAGAATTAGAGAAAGAGATAGAAATAGAAGACATTTTGACTATATTTTAGATAGAAACACTAGATTTTTTCTTACTAGAAATCTAGAAAACTAAACCAGATTTTTTCAATAGATTGACAAACTATAATGGATTGATTTTCACATAAATTAAATCAGAAAAAGTCAGAGTTTAATATTTCTCTGAACTTAACAGAGTCAAGCAGTTTAATAAAAGATGACTCTGAAAACTTAAGAGAATGAGAGAGTGCAGAAAATAATAAATAAGTATACTTAATAATGATTGAGAGAATCTGTTAATGATTTTTAAAGAGAAATCATTCAAACTATCAGCTTTTGCTATCAGAATATATATCAGAAATCCCCACACTATAAAGAGTGCAGCTTAATTCTCTATATATCTGAAAAGCAGAGCAAAATGAACTACAAGTGCAGACTCTATTTTCTGTAAAGTCAATTCCAGAGAAAAATTACTTTTTACTTTTTGAAAGAGAAGCAAGAAACTTATAAATAAGAAATAAAATCAGTATTTAAACTTATTCAACTCAGTTTTTTTTAATTTTCAGATTACAATTCTAGCTTTTCTCCACAAAATATAATATATAAAGTACAAAATATTTCAATGGCAGAGTGAGCTCCAACTGCAGAAAAACTGAAAAAGCTGCTATAATATGCAAGTATAAGAAATTCTTCTTAATCAGCAAAGCACTGAAACCAGTATGTCTTATCTGACTATAAAAGATCTTAATTATTGTCACTGAAAAGCAGATGCAGAGATCTGTGGCTCAGTAAGACCACTGAATATAACTGATATCCAACTGAATTTTCTTTGTGCAAAGTTGAACCAGTTTCAGTGGAGTTGAAATGATTTTGGTGAAGTTGAAATACCTTTGAAGCTCAAGAATGATATATTAGAGATAAGATAAGATCTCAGAATGTTTTGACAGACCATCTCAAAAGACTTTGTAAGCAATTCTTGATAAGAACTTCAAAAATTAAGTTTGTGTGTGAGCAGAGATTTTTTGAGTGAGAAGTAGAGACTGAAGAAACAAATATAAAAAGTAGAAATATAAAACTTAAAGAAGTTTGAGCTGAGAGCTGAAAGAGTGTGTAATTCAAATTTCTAAATAAGAAATTGTGTGATTGTTAAGTTATGATTGAAAGAGTGGATTTTCATCTGAAAATAGAGGTATTGACTTCACCATCTTATTTCTCAATCACCACATCAAATCCCACCACAAAAATGAAGAAATAGAGTGAATAGAGAGTGAGCTTTCAAATGAATGTGGTTTTATTCCATTTCCACCAAAATTGGGGGAGTTGTGGTTTTCTGTTTGTTTGTTAAATATTTAATTTTGTAGCTTGATACCAATTCATGACAAATTTTGAAAGCTTATAGAGATCTATATATTAAGGATTTATAAAATTTGATTTTTCTAGAAGATTCAGCTTTACTTACTCTATATAAAATACTTAAATATATTTGATTAAAAAGATTCTATTTGCTTATATATTATATCCTTTATTTTATATAGTATTTTGATAGTCAGATTTACATGTGGTATTATGAGTCACATATTCAATTCTATATTATATAATTATACTGTCATACTATTCTAATATTAAAAAATAATATATTTTAATTTCAGGAATATATCTCAAGTATTGCTTATATTATTTCTATTTAAAGTCTTATCATCCATATAGAATTTGCCATTGTTGAGTGATGGCCGTCGTTGAGTAGTAGATTACATTACCAACAACTTAGTCAGCCAAGACAAAGCAAGCAGGTGAATTAATCACAGTCCTGATACAATCACCACCAAACTTTCTGCTTGGGGAAATGTTCAATGATGTTGCATAGATCTACCCAAGCTGCTCCACCAATGTACTGTCAAAAGTGCCATCTCCCTGTTAAGTGGAGTGATTCCCTGGATGCCTTAGATCCTGCAGCATTTGATATTCTTATAGGTACGCGGACCTTCGGTTTCAACGCTTGGGAAGATTCGCTTATGAAGGCAATATAGCTTCGTCTAGTAAATGTCACCCAACTCTCCCGGCCAGCCCTGGTGGTAAGCGTCAACAAGATTTGCGGAATACCGCTCGGACTTTACCATCTTCATCCGCTGCCGTATACCGGCGTGAAATTGTACATGCACAGCGTGAATCTACTACTCGCTTTTCCTCGAGACGTTCTACAAAAGATGTTCCTAATATGTCGTTCGTTATGCTCACCCAGTCAAGCTCTGATATCAATCCCAGCAGTGGGACTCGATCATTACCATACACAGCTGTTCCCTCTGTTGCAGATCATGATATGAAATCATTGATAGACCATATTGAGAGGTCTGTGTCTCTTCATGAGACTATCTCCGCGCGAACAGATATAGATCACCCGATATGTGTTGAATGTGCCGACCGAGTTGACAATGCTCTTCAAAAGCAACTTCTCGATGTTGCGAAAGAACGAGACGCATATACTTCGTTTTTGAGAAATGTCAATGCGTCAATTCCTGCCGTGGACGAATTTGCCACGGCCCAGCAGTCCCTGAATATGATGCTGAATCAGGAATCCGATGCCGCTGGACGGCTCATGAAACTGGAAGCAGAGAAAATGGTAATTGACGGGGAAATTACATCTTTAGGGGACAAGTATGAACAACTTGATAAGGACGAAGGATGCTTTTGGCAAGAACGAACCGATTTCACAATGACTCTGGGAAGCTTCTTGAGTGAACGTGATGCACTAAATATCAAATACGATCATGACTCTCGTCAACTCGAACGATTACAACGGACAAACGTATATAATGACACCTTTTGCATTAGCCATGATGGGTATTTCGGCACCATAAATGGTCTGCGACTGGGCCGCCTTGGAAATCCCCCTGTTGAATGGGCAGAGATCAATGCTGCTTGGGGCCAAACCCTTTTGCTACTTAGTACAGTTGCCAATAAACTGGGCTTTCAGTTTGCAGGATACAAATTACGTCCAATGGGATCGGTTTCGAAAATTGAAAAAATTGTCTACAGCCAGCAGGGTTCCAATCCTCCCGCGTCCGGTCACGACAATCCGGAGGTCCGTCTCTCTCCAACTGTTACTTCATTAGACCTGTTTTCCTCTGGGGACCTCCCGCTTAATCTCCCTTGGCTCCACCGCCGGTTTGATGCTGGAATGGTGGCGTTTCTGGATTGTCTTCGACAACTGGGTGTTCATGTCGAACAGTCAGTATCAAATCCGCCTTTCTCAGAACCTCCTAATGATGTTCGCCCGGGCACTCCTTTTGACTTGCCCAATATGCCACAAAGCCGCGCTCAGCCCCAGGCATCTGGAGGTGGTCTTAAGTTGCCTTATGAGATAAGAAAGGATAGAATTGGCGATGCAAGCATTAAGCTTGGTTTTAACCAGAATGATGAATCATGGACACGTGCATGCAAATACACATTGACATGCTGTAAATTTCTCCTTGCACATGCAAGCAATAAAGCTGTGGTTAGATCAAATAATTTCATTAATAACCTTTAACACAGCTTCTTATTCCAAAATGCAGATATGGTTATATACTTTTTGTTTTTTTGCGTACACATGCATTTCACTTCTATTTAGGATTACTATAGAATGATGTGTTTGAATTTGTAATTAATAAGCTATTATGCTCCAGATGAGTAAGTTGTGCTAATGATGCTTGAACCCATAAAGAATGAATAAAGAAATGGGAAGTGACAATGAATAGTCTTCAAAAAACAAAGAGAAGGAACATCAGCAACTTCACAAAGAGCTAAGATCCTCTGTTAAACTATGATAGCAAATCCAAACAAAAAGGAGAAGATTAGAACTCCTAAGCCAATTCCATGGCTCATCTTGTTCATGGGATTTCCCATACTTCCACCAGTTTTCGGAACACCTGTTGTTGCTGCACCATCCCCTAAGCCGGTATACACAACATCAGTAGCAGTGCTTGAAGCTACAGCAGATGATGTTGTGGATATTGTTGCATTTGTCTGTTTTGGATGTTGTGCGCCACATGGGTTTTGTTCACGGCATGCTGACTGGCAAGAGGAGTCACCGTTGCAATTTGTAACACACAAGTTATTGCTTTCAGTGCAAATAAAGTACGGAATAGTTTGTGAGTATTCTGATGCATTCGGTGTCAAATTGTTACTGCAGACACAGTGAAACACTAATGTTTCCTGTGCTCATTGTTAGTGTTCCATTTGATCACGACGGGCGGGTATCAGAACTCACAGCATCACAATCATTTTGTTTAGGTACATCAGTGGTGCCAGGTAAATGACGGCAAATCAAGGGGCAAGACTCCTGTTGCAGTCTACACCAATGATCTATCTAATGTTAGATGTAGTAAGTTGTGTTTTGGAAGGGGGTCAAACCTCGTGTGGCCTCGGGGATGGTGTCTGGATCAATGGTTTGCGCAGCAACAAGCGCAGCAGGAAGAGCAAGAAGAAGAATAGTTGAGAACTGCATAGTGGAATTACTGCATTCAAGGAATTGTCAAATCTTGCCCACCGAAATTCTCATTAGATAGGCAGTGCTTACCAATTAAACTGAGTGGTATCTCGAGCGCTTGAATACTGGTGTCGAAGTTGATGGTATAGGTATAACGAGTGACTCCTGGGCAAATCAATAAGTTATAGAGTGTGTGGACACCAAAAAAATCTCAATGGACAATGATCGAAGGAAGAATTTTAAGAGATTGAAAGAATGATGTGCAAGAAAGGGGATGAGGAGAAGTGAGACATTGCATAAATATAAAAGAATGTTGAAATTATCACCACCTTGATAAATTAGTTAACTGGTTAGTTAACTAACTAATGCTAAGTACTCAGGGGGTTGTCTTGAGAACCAACAAAAGCAAAAGTACTCCGTAAAACATTCCTAAATGTAGAGGGGAGAGGATTGTTTCATGGTCAAGCGCTCCATATTCATCTCAATTCATATGAAAATTGCACAAACCAACTACATAGCTAGTACCATTCAGGTAGTTATTCCAGAACACATTCCTGTTCTTCATAACTAGTTAGTTACTCAATATCATGAAACCTGTCAAACTGCGTTTTCAAACAAACCGTTAAACTAGTTAGTTAATCAACCCCAAACTCAAAATATCCATGAGCTTTAGCTACCCCATAGGGACCTGTCTCGATTTTGTATTTTTGCCCCTTGACCGCACCCTCGGTTTTTGATATGGATAATAATGTCAAACTATCCACACTTTTATATACCAGCTGCTGCCTTTCTAGCTGGTGCTATACTTGCAATCCACCTAAAGGCTGTTTATCACCATGTCTCAGGCTGCCAGGACCCAGTCAAAGACAACAAGGAACATGAATCTGGCAAAATATCGGGGAGTTCTTTGACCAGGCAACCACCTCCCATCGCGGATGGCATTGAAGGTTGCATTGGAAACACACCACTTCTTCGAATAAAATCTCTTTCCGAGGCAACTGGCTGCGAGATATTGGCAAAGGCTGAGGTTTGGTTTTTCTGAGGTTGGGTTCCGACAGTCAGTCTCTCTAATGGTATGTAGTTCTTAAATGGTGCCGGGGGGAGCCCCAAGGACCGCGTTGCTTTGAATATGATACAAATGGTATGTATCTATCCTGCATGTTAATTCCGAGCACTGTTAATGTTGGAACGGTAGGCGGAAAGACAAGGGCTCCTGATCCCATACTCTGGGGATGCAATATATGAAGGCACGGTAGGGTCTACTGGTATATCCCTTGCTACTCTGGCAAGGGCGAAAGGCTACCTAGCGCATATGTGTGTCTATCGTCTTTGAATTCATCGCTAGATCAAAGCCTCTGAATTCTTGCTGACGCTATTCCTAGCTGTATGCCCTCAGACCAGTCAGTGGAAAAGTCGGACTTGCTGTCAAAATTGGGCGCTGTCGTTGATAGAGTACCGCCAGCTCCAATTGTAGAGACAAACCATTTTGTTAACAGGGCCCGAAACCTGGCGACTGCTTTTTGTCCGGTGCGTGAAGTTGCCGCCTCTAGCTTGATGGTACCCACGGGATCGAATGCGTTCGACTATGACGGGGCGGCTTTGCCCGATACATCGAAGCGTGGGATTTTTACAGATCAATTTGAAAACCCTGCTAACTGGCAAGCCCACTTCCAATCTACCGGACCCGAAATCTTTGCCCAATGTGAAGGAAAATTGGACGCTTTTGTTTCAGGCGCTGGTACCGGGGGAACAATTTCTGGTGTGGCGCTTTATTTGAAGCCTCGTCTTCCCACCATGTCAGTTGTCCTTGCAGACCCCCAAGGAAGTGGCCTTTTTAACCGGATCCATTTTGGGGTTATGTTCAATACAAAGGAGCGAGAAGGGACAAGACGGAGGCGCCAGGTTGATACCATTGTTGAAGGAATAGGCATCAACCGGATAACTGCAAATTTTGAGGCAGGTCGGGAATTGATCGATGATGCTGTGAAGGTTACAGATGCACAAGCGATTGCTATGGCAAAGTGGTTGGTGGAGAAAGATGGTATATTTGTGGGGAGTAGCAGCGCTGTAAACTGTATGCTTCATACATTGCTTTTGTACATGTTGGCCGTCACCATTACTAATTATGAGAACAATTTAGGCTTTGCAGCAGTGAAAACTGCTCTCAAATTAGGCCCCGGTCATAGGATCGTGACCATTTTGTGCGATTCGGGAACCCGCCATTTGTCTAAATTTTGGGAGCATGCTGGTAGTGTGGGAAATGCTGTTGATACCAAGTTTACTGACGTTTTGACAGCAAGTTCAGCAACTAATGACCATTCAACGTCGAATTACGGCGAGAACAATTAAAATTCTCATACAACTACAATCGAGATGCATGTCCATCGGTTTCCATTTGCAAATGACCTTAGAATGGACTTAAGTGTGCTTTCATGGCTGGCCTCTCCAGCCACCTGCATCGAGCGCCTCGACGAGCGGATCTGGGCTTTCCGATCTCTTCCCTATAATACGTGAGTTGTTTGTAGCCACCTCGGCGAAATACCTCGCTTTCGAGGACGGCGGGTGATTGCCGGATTCCTTCGACACACAGTCATTTGCTTGTTTGTCAGTGACCTGGGCACTGGGAGCACTAGAGGGCCTGTTATTATGTCGGGAAGCCCGCATACGGTAGGTTTGAACCGACTCCCGTGGGATTCCTTTTGTGTTTTTGGATCTGATAGGTGACTGTATGACCCTACACGGTAGCTGAACGTGCTTCAAAGGTTGACTCTTTTCGCCGTCCCGGCTTTGAGTATCGGAATGTTGTTCACTTTCCATCTCCACGTAGTGTTTATAATACCAATGTTTTAGTTGTGTGGCGCTACGCCATGGGATTGCCGACAATACATCTGGCCATGATTTTCTTTCGACCATTCGTAGATGCACCAAGCGGTTGATTTCGTCTGGGCATAACGACCCAATTGCTCGTGGTTGCTTTGCTTGATCGAGAAACGGGCGGCTTCTGCCGAGCTTGTCCCCTCTTGTGTACACCTTTGAATTGGTATCTAAGTCATAAGGTGTGTTAGTTGAGGGCCGTTAGAACAAATCTTTAATATAAAGCAGAAGATGCACTCGGATCTCCAATGCGTTTGGTGAGATAGTAGGGCCTTATTTTCCTGATCATTGCAAAGTGGTGTGAGTGTGCAAGTAGGAAGGGGGTAAAGGAGCGGGATGTCATACTGGTTTGGAGGTAGTTATCCTGCAAAGGATCATCGGAGTCCGAATTCCCGTCTGCGTCGAACTGCGTAGCAGCATTCGCCTTTCTAACTTTGGCTCCAAGCATGTAATGCTGTTTATATGTTCTAGGGACGGCCCAGATTGACTTAACGGACCGAAATGATGCATGCCTTTGCCGCGAGGGCACAAGAGAGAAAGGTTTCCCCTCAATAGTCGTGACTATACTTTTGGGACTCTGTAATGTTTTCCGACTCTCTCTAACCTTGGGACAGGGTTGGTTGGGCAGGTAATCAAGCATTGGGTGATAGTGATTGCTCGGCTGGAAATCGAGGAGCTGCAGAAAGTGTGCGTTTTCTATGGAACACGAACGATTCTCGAACGTGTCTTTCAAATCCAAGTCCGCTCGCTGATGCACAGTCTGCAAAGTAGTTCTTGATCCGGTAACCGTGGCAGGTGTCTTAACATCTGTGCCTAGGTGTTTGGCTGAATGAAACTTATCGCAACCCAGCATTCCAACGTCATCCTCGGCTTCCATTTGGTGAAGATGCCCGTTATCAACCACAATCTGGCCTGTTTCCAAATCGATCTCGTCGCCCACATTGCGGAAATCCTTCCCGTACTTTTCACATATCGATTCAAAGCATGATTTAAGGCGCAAGTCATTTGCTTTCCGCGCCTCGTCAACATTTATATTGCGAGAAAATGGATTTATAGCACTAGAATGTCCAGTGGCAAAGTTCGTAGGGGTCATGTCGAATATCTATTATATGGACAAAATGTATGGCTTTGATAAAATGTGGGTAAAATATTAGGGGAAATTGTAAATTCTAAAATGAGACTCATCAAATAGGTCAATCTTTATAAATCATTGGCCAAGCTGCGACCGTTCATGACGAAGTTTTAAGTCTTTGTGTGTACAAGATTGATCAATTTCTTGAAGCTGGCTCGTCGTTGCAGTTACCCGCAGTCTGCCATGACTCTATATCACGTGATGTAGATTCTGAGAGTTAACCAACTGACTTTTAGGAGTTAGTTACCGACGGGCAGGAATATAGAGCAGTTGTGACAAACAACCTTCCAACAACAGAGCCCAAGAAGCATGCAAACTTGATAGTCTTATGAAATCTAGCCCTGAAAACTTGTCAATATGCCTCAAGCGCAACCTGAGCTGAAGAAGGTAAATAATTACTACCAGTCCCATTTCCGATACAGATCAGCTGATTGCTAATTTGGGGATCCAGTACATGGAAAAGCGCTTGTTCATCCAGATTAATGGGAATCGGAAAGTCATTGGCGTCCTTCGTGGTTATGATGTTTGTCATTACCCTTCCTCCACTTGCAGCGAGCTATATTCCATGCCTCTGACTCCGATTCAGGTGTTCATGAACATAGTGTTGGATGAAGCAGTTGAGGAAAAAGCTGGTGGGGAAAAAGTGCGTTTGGGAATGGTGGTAAGGCTTAATTTGAAACGGATCTTGTATGATTGACTGACAAGGCGCAGGTAATTCGCGGTAACTCGGCTGTCATGCTTGAAGTATCCCTCTCCCTGCACGAAATACGTGGACTTCGAAGGCTAATAAACATCACAGGCCCTTGAGCGTATCGCAGACCGATGACCCATACGTTTCGGCAACAACGAGGATATCACTATTTCAGCCATGGAAAATCATAGAGTTGGCGGGCAATTCTATTCAAGCGCTTAGCCATTAGGGTGTCTCAATGCACAGTTGTTTGGTTTTTTAATAATCCGGCGGTTCTATGGATCATTCAAAGTAATACGGCGGAAAGCCAGGTCCCCTTCGCCTATGCTGCCAGTCACCTTTCTCAAACCGCAATTACTGCTACATAGATTTAACCAGCGCGAACCCTGCTGTGCAGAGATGTCCAGAAACAAGCTATTAAGAAGATGTGGGATCGGGCGGCGCTCTGAGTTTAATTTTCAATTTCGGCGCTATCGGCGGAGGCGAACGATTTGAGGGTGAAGATAGGAACGCAAGCTTTGGCACTTTTAGGGTTATCTTTCGACTCAGAGGAGTCGTGTTTCGATCTTCCCGTTTCCTCTTTTCGAGTACCTGAAAACCCTTACCCGAAGTAGATTTTGCTATAATGCTCGTTCGGTAGCGGTCCGATTTTGAGAATTTAACCTTTCCCTAAAAGTTCAATTGTTAGCTTTGGATCATTTGGCATTCGATTTGGGTTATTATCCCGTACGCTTCCTAGATGCTCGGCCTTCCAGTATTTTGGATATTTTAAAGTGACGATCATTTGGTTGACTGGTTTGTAAAGAATTGTACAAAGATACAGGAAGTCATTTAGCTCAACGAGTCCAATACAAGGGGAATTGCATCCGGCCCACACGGCTTCTTTCAAAACCATGTTGTCTGAAAGTTCTTGCCTCAAAGCTTCGATTGCGCCAGGAACGGTCTGTTTGCGTTCAAGCTTCACTCTTCGAGTATCGGTAGTAGATTCTTGCTCGACGACGAGAAGGCCACTGGGAGATGTTTCAGCAAATTTATCATCTTCGCCAAAAGCGACAGATGCAAGGACTATGCCAAACGCCCGATGAAGCTGTCGGCGCATCCACGTTGACGCATCCATCGACATAGTATAGACAAACCATTTCAAAATTTCTGGACGTTGGAAAATATCTAGATCTAGTAGGATCCGGAACGCATCGAGTCGAAGCAAATCGAAGGTACCGACGCGGGCATATGGTAGGAATTGGGCGACGTCAACGTCAAGAACTTTCCCCTTCATGAGACGCCTCTGACAATCAATTGCCGTTCGTGAGTATAGATTCTGAAATGAACTCGTCCACTCGTCCATTCTTTTGTACCGGTCAATCTCTGCTATGCAATCCAAGTAAAGTTGGTTCTCTGCTTGACGGCCCAACTCTCTGTTTATATCAAAATCAACCCCGTCGGAATTTTCTTTGCCATTGATTAAAGCATCTGTAATAGAGCGTATGAGCGCAGCGACGTAATAACAATCAGAAAACTGTGGCAGCATTAGCTCGCAATCATTTGTATGGCTACCTAATGATAGTGGTACCTTATTGTTTGAATTGTCGTTGAATTTCAGTTTTTCATAAAGAAACTTCTTTACCCTCATGGGGCTTTGACCATGTCGGTTTCTCACTTTAGCCATGGCTTCCGGTATTGCTTTCTGAAGGCAATAGGACGCCCGGTCTGAAAAGTCGTTCGAACGACTCATAGGTGAGTTTGGTAGGCAAAACAGCTCTTGAAAAGCAGTCTCGAGATGGAATAGTCCAATCCAGTGCACCTCCTCTTTCGCGTGTTTCACCAAGGCGTGAGCGGCAGCTGACCGAATGCCGTAGAAATATCTCTTATCCATCAGGGTTCGGACGAAAATTGTGGATATTAGTGGATGTTCTCGCTGGGCGACCATGTATTGTATTGACTGTGTTCAATTAGTTTCGGCCGCTATACTAGAATTTGATAAGAGAATTACCTCAAGTTGTGCGACAACGTCTCGGTCTTGCTGGAGCTGAGAAAGGTACATATAACCTGGCATTGTGAGGGACATTTTGCATATCCATTCAAAATCTGCATCCATGCGAATCCATTCATAGGACTCTTGCCCCATTCTGTCCTCATCTTCTTTCGTCCATTCTACTAGTCGCCATTTCCGCATTTCCTCCTCAGACTGGAGAACATCACCCAAACAATACAACAGAACATCGTCCTGGATTTCAGTGTTAGGGTCAAATCCTGAAGATGCTGCGGCCCGCTCTTTCTGGCGTTTGTTGCGCTTGAGGCGTTTGTATTTTGTATTGTACGGGATATCAAATTTCGTGACAGCTTCCTTAATCTCAACGATGTGTTCATACGGAGTGCCATCCGCTTCATGAATCCGGATCGTCATCGATCCAGTGAAGACATGTTGCAGGGGTCCAGCGTAAATATTTTGGAGCTCTTCTTTCACGTCCCTCAAGAACGTAGACGCGTCGAGATCGCGAGGATTCAATTGCTCTGGCTGCACTTGTCGAATCATCATTTCTACAACGAGTTTCTTTTTGTTGAACCTCTGGGTAGCCACAAAACGGGGACATCCCGCACCATATACCCATTGTTGGAAGAAAGGGTCGAGCTTGACGTGCCCGAACCTCTCGCACAACTTTTGGAAAAAGGCAGTGGTTAATGCGCTATTGGGGGATATCACCCATCCGCGAATTCAAGAAAATACGGGAAATAATTCGAGAAATAGTGGCTTTGCCGCTTGCTTTCGACAGTCGGCGTTCTAGGATATAAAGTATAAGGGGTGCTTTTAGGGAAAGGAATTCCAGTTCTGACGGATCCAATTTGAGAAGTGTGCCCATTTCCCAGATCGACGGCCGAGCAATATCCAGATCGCAAACTTTGTCTGATGCTTGTTTGAGCCGGAACCTAAACTCGTTATTTCCACATAATTTTTTCATGAAAGTATCCGTTATGTAGTATGACACCCCGATTATAACCCAATTATCCGTTGGCTCTTTCGGGATTACGTTGACCCCGATCCATTGGGAAGCTAACGCGTGAACGAGACACCGAGTAGAATCATATAATGGATCAAGTATATCGTCAGGGTAGAGCAAGCGGTTGCTGCACAAAGATAAAGCAGCAAAAGGAGAGGTATCCCAAGCAGAATTGTCCACGAAGCACACTTTATAACTCGAAAAAGGATACGAGCCATAATTTAAAGAGATGAAATCAATGGCCTTTGCGGTCGGAAAACAGGTATTCCGCACTTCATCTGCCCGTCCAGGGAGGCAAAATGCATGTACTGGAATCGCATTCTGACCAAGTTGCTCATCTTCATCGCTTTCACGAAATTGGGTAAGGTTGACATATTCAAAAGGCCCAATTGCGAACCCGACTTGCTGAGCGGACAATGGCGTGCCGCAATAGAACGAGACTAGTTTTTTGGTTGGATCATTCACGTCAACTATTTCGTCTGTCATGTCCCCAGAGCAAGCAACGACCATGTCCAATGACTCATCGTCAAGACTTACTGCCCTTCCAGATAGCTGCATTTTACCATGAATGGCATCACCTAGGGTTCGCGGGCAACGTATCGAGAATTCCCATGTGCAACGTGATGATAAGTCTTGAATGCAGGGAAATAGACAACAGCCATCACCAGTGATGGCAGTGGTTGTCGTAAAAGCATGTGGATAATGATGGTCCCAGCTTTCCACCCCAACAAATTGTATTCCATCCCTGGGGCGGTCTATAATAAATTCTGCTCTGACCGTAATCGAAGTGAACCGGGGAGCTGAAGTGTCTGATTGCTTTGTACCAATCTGAATGTCCGTTGGCTCATCATTATTCCCGCCAACTCGCAATGAAATTTGAGTCTGCGCCTCCAAGGACAACGGGTCAAGCTCTTCGATTCGGACAGATTTAGGTATGATAGCAATAAGTTCGGGTTCCGGGGAAGCTGACAACAGCGGATCAACCTTCGAGGCTAACTTGTGGTATTGATGAACACCATAAAGCTGAAAGGTGCGATACGGGTCATTATATTTCACCGTCGCTGGTCTGCCGTTGATGCTTAGCCGGTTCAGCTCACCCTGGCGGAAATTCAAGCGGATTGCCTTTAAATCCTTTTGGAGAGGGTGAATCACGATTTCTGTCTTGCCTTTTATTGCTTGATTCTCGAAGTCGACCTCGAGCTCAACGCTTTGATGAGCAATCGCATATCCTAAACCGGGGCCTGCCGCGGGGGAAGCTTCAACGATGCCAGGCATACTTCCGCACTATTTGAAGGAGTTTTAGAAGGTTTATACAAGAGAACATTCATGGCCCTAGGCACGGATTGGATCTTGCCACGGGTTGACAGGGAAGAAGGTAGGGAGGGTGCAAAATATAACAGTGCTTGCAAAATCCAAACAATTTAAAAATTGGATTTTTTGTGAACAAGATTAAGATAATTATGTATGTAGCTCAGCCGGCTGATAGTGTTCATTGAAAGATGATGTTGCTGATTGAGCTGTTGTTCAAAGCCTTCAACACCACAGTGCTTGAATGCTTCATAGTGAGCTAGCTAACTTAATGAGGAAAGAGGAAGCCGGTAACTTTTAAATTTCACCCATATGGCTGGTTAGTTAGTTTCAATAGCTCATTAACTTGCTAATTATCAGTTAACTAACTAGCTAATGGCTGAGCTTAACAAGGAGTTCAGCCAGTAAGCTGGTCAGGTGACCTGGCTGTTTCGGTGCCAACTCCGGCATTGATTGAATTGGCCCCCTTTTAGGGATAATATATGATAGAAATCCAGGACTTCACTTCTCTTGCCCCAATTCACTCATTTTTTCTCTTTGTGCTCTTTTTTTTCTACATGCTTAGTTATGAGATGCATCCTTAGTTGAACAACAATAATAATAATATCAATAAAAAGGCCTGTCGGCAACGCACTACATCCATCATGAACCTCCTCAAAAGAATAACCAGTGAGTTCTCTTGCCTTTGACTACACGGACAACGCCCCCGTCAGACCCTTCATGTACTAACACTATTGAAGGATTTCCAGATTCTTTGTCGGATGAGACGTTGGCTCCTTTGAAAACTTATAAGTATTCCAGTATTGACAAATCATTCACTTCTCGGTATATATTGAAGCACTACGTAGCTAAGCCCTCTTTCCTTATATATACCTAAATTTCCTCAAGTATCTTGCTAATGGTACATGAAACTAGTGGAATGCCTTTGTGGAACTACTGCCTTTGTGGCTCGCGCCAAATATGGTTACCCTGATTGGTTTTTTGTTCATCATTGGGAATTTGATAGTGCTTGAAGTCTTTGTCCCAGATTTGGTTGGACCGGTATGTACTCCATCATCCTGCTTCTATGACCTTTTCTTTTTGCAAACATTGTGTCGGGTACTGATTTCAAATTGTTTTAAATTAGGCACCGTCGTGGGTATACTACAGTTTTGCATTCGGACTCTGGATGTAAGGCTCAGTTCAATAACTAACTCTCCTGCTACGACCGGCCTTTCTAATCCACGTAGGTACTCGACGATGGATAATGTAGACGGCAAACAAGCGAGGAGAACGGGCACTTCCAGTGGGCTCGGAGAACTTTTCGAGTATGTGCTGTCGAAGTCTTTTTTATCCGACCATGGGAAACTAACGTGATGTTTCCCAAGTCACGGAATCGACTCTTTGAACTGTACTTTAGCCAGTCTCTTGGAAGCCGCAGCGATGGGCCAAGGATCGTCAAAGATCGGTGCTTTCACCGCTTTGATTCCCTGCTTACCCATGTTTTTTTCGACATGGGAAACATATCACACCCATACCTTATATTTGGGCTATTTCAATGGCCCAACCGAAGGCTTGATTATCGGAACCTTGATCATGGTCGCGGCAGGCTTCTATGGCCCAGAGATCTATTCAAGCTCCTTATCTGATCGTTTCGGCTATCGGGAGATTTTCGGCGATTACACCTTCTTAGATCTCTGGGTTGTGGTGCTCCTGGTGTCATTTTCGATAGCGCACCTTCCTGCTTGCGTTTATAATGTAGTTCGATCTCGCAAACGGAAGGACTTGCCTATATTCCCTGTTTTCCTGGAATGGACCCCGATTGTTGTCTCATCCGTATCAACTATCGCTTGGCTATATTCGCCGCACTCGACCCTGCTGAAAGAAAACCACCTTGTCCTTTTCGCGGTGACATTGTCTTTCGTTTTCGGCCGTATGACAACGAAAATAATACTGGCACACTTGACACGCCAACCCTTTCCCTTTTGGACAACGCTCATGACTCCACTACTAGGAGGGGCTGTACTCGGGAATTTACCTAGGCTCGGCCTGCCCATGGTGAATAAAAATTTTGAGCTGTGGTATTTACGTGCATATTTGGTGTTTGCCTTTGTCACCTACATGCAGTGGGCCTTCTTTGTTATTAATCGAATCACCACTTTCCTGGGTATCAACTGCTTGACAATCAAGCACAATGTGGCTGTACCACAGACTATCTATCAACAACTCAGTGAAGAACCAAGTGGTGTTATGGATGATCAATTAGACCTGGAAAGTGGCAGGTTAAAGAATCATTAGCTTAGTTCGCAATACTTTGAAATTGAAGATACGTGGCGTATAGTTTGAAAATGGCCTGGCTTCGCAAGCGCAGCATCGAGCCCAATTACACCTTTAAATAATCTACGATTTCAGGGTTTACAGTTATTGGTGCACCGTACTCCGTATACTCTCTTAAAATCCAGCTTCCCTTGATAGAAGTACTTTAATGTAGAAGATTCAAAGTAAATAATGTGACTCCTATTCAAATCATCTTCCATATGGGAATGACGGATGTTTTGGATACCAAAGGTTCAAATTATAGCGTATTTCCATCGTTGCTAGACACGCGATGGTGGAAAAACTGTAACTTTACAGTGGAAAGTCCATTTTTCGGTATCTCAAAATATTCCCAATTCCCATATGGCTTTATATTTATCCACCTTATACTGAGATGTGGGAGCAAGTCTTGCTGGGAGTTTTTAGGTATGAACAAAGGGAATGTCGAGTATTTGATTCCCAAGTTTAAGTTTAACAGCCGAAAAACAAGTCTTGATCTGATGCAGATGCACCGAGCAAATATCTTTGAGTAGTTTCGTAGCTCCAGGTGACGGCTCAACAAGGGTCCATGCAATGGAAATGTGAAAATTATATGAGCACCCTCCTGTGGTTGAAGAATGACTCTCATCCTTCTCTTGAATTCTGCTTTGCATCTGTTTGGGGGTTTCGTATAGGGGAGGCTGCTGAAAAGCTGAAAGGGTATCATTTGATATGTATAACAAGTGGCTCAGAATGCTGCTCGGGAAGCAACTAACACGCAGTACTAGAAACCATCTTGTCTTTTCATAATTCGATTCCCAAGCCAGCTCCTCAATATGGACATAGAATCTTGGTAATAGTTAGCTGTATCAGCTGAAAGCACCAGCAGTTATAGCTTCAACTTACGGTTTGATACCAGAATGAACAATTTTATGTGCAAAAATGTCACTAAAAGCCAGGCGTTCGTCATTTTTCAAAGTTACAGAATGTGACAGACTAATATGAAGTGGTAATTGCACGCCGAGGTTGCTGTGAAGGAGGCTGTGAACTTTCATTTGACTTTGGAGTTGATTTTGGCATTGAGAAATGACAGCAGAAAGTTCCTTTAACTCTGCATCTGCTGGATACCCTATCAAAACTGGTGAGCTAAGGCAGCTCTTCTAGAAAAATAAATAAATAAACAAGATAAAGCAAAATGAAAAGCGAGCAAGGTAACCCACATTCAAGATAGATATGGGTTGGCCAGTTACCAACAATGTGCGGGGTCGACCTCAGTCTGCCTTCATGAATATCAGGATCATCTTGAATGCTTGCTCGAGTGGAAGCAGTATATAAATTATGGAAATTTGTGGGCAACGGCGGTAAGGTTGAGGTAATTCTGGAGCTTCTGGGCCAGGTGTTGAGTTCGCAAGGAATCGTTGAGTCACTGTCAGACTCAGACTCCGAGTCTGAATATTGAACAATAGCCATAGAGAAGCTCAATCTTCCCAAACTGGGCTCTTGTACCAATATAAGTGATATTAGGAAGCACTGATATTGATCGATAGGTACCTATTCCATAAGTTAGCTCCTAGCTCCATAGGTAGTTTACTAAGTTTAGTCTGTATGGAGGTACTCTATGTATGTACGTACAACATGTCCGCATCCTGGTCAAATATTGTTGATGCCAAAAGGTGGGTTGAAACAAGCAGATAACGCAGGTAGTTAATTGTAAGTACTTAGGGGCTAAGCCTGATAAAGCTAGCTGTTTACTAAAAATGGCTGAGGAGGTGTTCCGCTCTGCCCTTGTACAGCCCTGTCCAGGCAGGCCAGGACCCATGTCTTCACGGTCGATCTGCTTACATGTTATGCCTTTGTAGCCCAGATTATTAGATGATGCGATAGTCACCCGATTTCTCTGTTCAATATATAATTAGCATTTTCTATTCCTGGCTGTGATGTTTGTAAAAACATTTAAACCAGTCAAACCAATGCAATGATCTTGACAGATACTAGATAATCATCTCTGTCAAATCCGAGTCATCACAGCATTTTAATATCTAAGCCAGAAGAGTGGGATTGCCACCATGAAGGCAATAGCCACATAAGCCAGGCGACGGAAATTTCAAGATGAAACCAACTCGGCATCTGGCAGAATCCTTCCTTATGCTTCCTTATACTGTAACCATAACACTGGCATTTTTGTACCAAGTTAGGAGCAGGTTTTCACCGCTTTTTGCACGTGTATCTTCCACAAATGCCCATCGTTTCATAAAATCTTCATGAGTGGACAGCCGGGTCAACTTTCCGGTGATAGCCCGGTACATGTCCTCAATTACGCCAAAATTGGTTGGGAAAAAGATATCAAAGTACCCTTGATGGACCTAGGCGATCATTCAGTGGATAACCGTCAACCGAGCGAAATCGAAGTCTACGATGGGAAGAAGTAACAGGGATAACTTACATAAGGAGTGGAAACTTGAACTGTTCTTCGTCGATACCGTGTTTGTACAACAGGCGCATTATAACCGGGAACTGTATCTGGAAGGTTATCAAAGTCGCTGGCGACAAGGCGATGGGCAGGAAAGTAGTCGTGTAATATAAAGAAAAATTCCATTAATTTTGTGGGTATGTACTCTGGTGATGTCATGTTTGCCGCGAATGGGAAAGAAAGTTGAACGTTCCTCCAAAAGCGAGAATGCAGTGGTATGGGAAACGGACGACGTGCTGCTGCTTGTCTAACTCGAAGGAAGCGTGAGGCAGAACGGTCCAAATCGGTGACATAGTACTCATAAAATTCACCGTCAGTATCAATCAGAACACATCCTTGTCGAGGTAGACCCGTTTGCATATCGTATCGAATGGCATCGTGCGCAAAATTATCAAAAACCTCAAGGGCCAAGAAAAAGCACGGCGAATGAACATAGGTGTTCCACTCAAATATGGACCGATTTATCACTTCAACATGGCCACGATGGCCGTCGCCATATATAGAGTTATTCAGAGTCATTTGTTGCGTATTAGCGAGTTGGGAGGAAATCTCAATGATCTTGAACTTGGTTCGTTGGTAGACCTCGGGGTCCACCTCCCGGATGTAATCAAGAATATTAAGCATCAATGTGCCATTGCCTGCCCCCATTTCATATATGATCAAATCATGATATGGGAACAGAGTCAACCGATAATTGGTAACAAGATAGCGAGCAATGGCTTCCCCATAATAAGGACGAAAGAGCTCTGTCGGTGTATGCCAAAGTTGACGTGTTTCATTTGGCGAAACCGCGTCCAATTTATCTTCAAATTCCGCATATCGTTGATCGACCAGTCGGTTAAAAGCTGGGCCATCTTCAATATTATTAAAATCAAAAGGTTCCCCAGGACTGAATATTGTAGCATGTTTTGAGAAATAGCCATAATGAGGGTTATAGAGACTATCTATCAAGGGCATTAGCTTGGGAATATAGATTGAATGTATGATTTATCGTGCCTTCAATGAAATCTCTTGTGAGCATTTTCACCCCTTGTGGTCGTTCCCGTCTTGACCGGAGTTCAGCGGCAGAGACCATCGGGTACTCAGCCAAGGCCTTCGATATGTCTTTGGGGAAGTGATCTGTTCGGTGTCGCCATAGGGTTCTATGGTCCGATTTTCGTCTCGTGAGTGCTTTTTGCGAGGCTGGTCGGCGTTGCGACGCCCCAAAGGCGCAGAACAGAGCTCTGGTGCTTAAAAGCTTAGAAGACTGGCCCCGGACAAGCCGGCGAACGAGCTCCGTCGTATGGAGCGGGTCCATTAAATGGGAGTATCAAATGAATTGCTTGCTGCTGGATGTATATTCATCAGTATTGAGGATTGCTGCGACTGTACTCCATCAGATTATTAACCCCAGTTTATTTGTGTTGACCACAATTTGCAATGTGACGAACTTATTAGTTAGTTAGTTTGTTAATAAACTCAAATTTTGGCGGTCTAACTAAAATCAGCTAGTTAACCCATTAATGTAGTTTTTGATTCCTTCATATACGGAGTACTCTGTACAGAAACGTGTAACTATCCACAGGGCTACCAAATTATATTTATGCTATATAGTTGCATGCAAAGAACCCCTAATGTCCTTGTATGACAGATATCCATGGTCACAGAGTACAGAGTACTCCATACTCATATGGCCTTAGCTTGTTAGTCACATGCAACTTATATAAGCAACTACCACACTTGCCTCTGGAGTACTCCGTAATACCGTTGATGAGCAGGGGCTGTTAACGGAGAGCTGTGGCGTCACTGCGGCCAGAAAATACCCATATGAGCTTTGCCTTTCGGTGAGGACACGTCTCATTTTCCCACGAATCTGGAGAGATTTACCATTCCTTTATCAGCCAGTATTTATTGAAATGGGTGAAGTGAAGCTTAACGTCCTCCAGACTCTGGATTTGCCAGTATTCTAGACATTCAACTTTGTTGTCGTTTCCCAAAGGTGTCCTTAGTTTAGGAATGCCATATTTCTGAGTTGATTATATAGGATCCTTTCTCTCGTCTTGTCCCATTTCCGGCAATGGGGGTAGCAGCTAAACTATTTTACCTAGCGGTGTTTTCTTTACTTAACCCGAGCTATGGAGAGCATCATACTGTTGGATCTCGGTCCAGGTCTCCCGAAGATTGCGTATGTTCCCCCCTATTTGCGTACTGCGGCATTCATTTAACACACTTCAGATCAATTCGAAATCCGTTGTTTCCGATACATGCGCGTCATTTGCAACTGTGAATTCCGTCAACAATAAAATCGCACCATTGTTGAATTCGATTACTCAAGATACCGATTTTTTTTCATACTATCGCCTGAATCTATACAACAAACAATGCCCCTTTTGGTCCGATGACCAGGGTATGTGTGGCAATATAGCCTGTGCCGTTAGTACATTGGATTCCGAAGACGACATCCCCCTTATTTGGAGAGCGGAGGCTCTAAGCAAGCTCGAAGGCCCGAAAGCTGGTCATCCAGGGAAACAGCAGCGGCGAGAGAGACCAGTGAAAAAACCACTACAAGGAATGCTAGGAGACAATGTTGGCGAATCCTGTGTGTTCGAATATGATGATGAATGCGACGAGAGAGACTACTGTGTCCCTGAAGATGAAGGGGCCACTGCGAAGGGCGACTATGTTAGTTTAGTTGACAACCCTGAACGATTCACTGGCTATTCCGGCCGAGCGGCCTGGCAAGTCTGGGATGCAATTTACCGGGAAAATTGCTTTCTTAAACCTGCTCAGCAATCATTCTCTCCACGAAACGGGTTGAAACCCCAGGGATTTCAGGCCGCCCAGGATTTTCGGAATGTACTGGAGAAACATGAAAGGGGAAAGGTCGTAAGCGCTGCCCTTCGCAATGAAGGGTACCCAGTGGATGATGAGTGCTTAGAGAAGCGAGTCTTCTATCGCTTGATAAGCGGAATGCACGCGTCGATTTCAACCCACCTTTGCTGGGATTATTTCAATCAGACCACAGGAGAGTGGTTGCCAAACCTACAGTGCTACAAGCAGAGGCTTCACATACACCCGGAGCGCATATCCAATCTTTATTTCAACTTTGCCCTTTTATCCCGTGCTGTAGCTAAGTTACAGTATCACTTGCAAAATTTCTCTTTTTGTGTCGGGGATCCCGAACAAGACCACGAGACGAAACGGCGGGTCTCCCAGTTGACCAGTACTCTAGCATCTGAGCCTCGGATTTTTGATGAAAGCATCATGTTTCAAGATTACGGCGGAATTGATTTAAAAGAGGATTTCCGTAATCGATTTCGAAACGTCAGCCGGCTCATGGACTGCATTGGCTGCGACAAGTGCCGACTTTGGGGAAAGCTCCAGACTGCTGGATATGGAGCAGCGCTGAAGGTTCTGTTCGAGTTTGATGGATCCGAGAGCAAAAGTGATCCACTGCTTCGGAGAACAGAACTCGTTGCTTTGATTAATACGCTTGGGAGAGTCTCGCACAGCGTATCGACGATTCAAAATTTCGAAAAGGCTTTAGCACTTGGGAGAGACGGATTAGACAAACAGTCAGCCGTTCCCATCCCCCCCCAACGGCGGGAAACGGGTCACCTTTTCGAAACCACTAAATCTACAGGCGAGAAGAAAGAGGGTGATCATTCTTCTGCTGATAGTTCACATTCCCAACGAGAAAATCCTAAAACTGGGAAAAGTATATCTGAAGAGATTCGCGATGAATGGCATCTCGTGTGGGATACTTACGTCTATGTGCTTCGGAGCTGGGCCAGCGTGCCGAGAGCGGGGTGAGTGTATTGACTTGTTTCATGCTTAATTCTAGGACATTTTAGGCCCAAGAAGAATGGATTCGCTGACAATGATTGGCTGCGGTAGGTATTATCTCTTGACCACAGAGCTCAACCGCGCATGGAATTACTGGCTTGGGAAGCCTGTTCCTCCTCGGTCGTGGAAAATCATATTCCCTAGCAGGGATGAGTTATAAAAGGTCCGCCACAGATTCAATATGAAAACACTCTCAGTCCTCATCATGGGATACGATAATAGCAGCTACACATGGTCTCGTCCTTCCGTATTTCCATAAGCGTCTGCGACCCGGGATTCTTTTATGGCTGCAAGCCACCACAGATGGAGCTTTAATTATCTGCATGGGAACCTTTCCATGAATCTCGGAAAGAACGGGACATATCTCTCCTTCGAGTCTTGCGAGAAGCTAAGTAGATTTAACTAGGGGCCCAATGAACAGATACTTGTCGAAACTGAAGGACCAGAGTAGCAGGCTGTGATGTCGCCGAGATTTTTCGAAGCCAGTGGCCACCAATTGACATAGATATTGTATACAAGAGATTCATCATGCATCATGTATTTAATTTAGCCCTTCTGTTGCGAAGACTTGCCACTGTTCATCAATCTACTTTGTACTCTGCACTCGAAACCCCGAGTTAGTCGACTTTTAGAGTTAACTAGATTCGCCGTGCTCACGGGCTTCATCCTCGGCTGAACCAACAGGTTTTCCGAGCATTTCGCCTCCCCTGCCATGTCAAGCCATAGATCTCAGCAGAGGGACGCAGACTACAGAGAATTTCATACCTTAGAACATGCTGAAAGACTGGTGTTCTTGATAGTTTTATCATTGATATATTTTCAGAGGACCGAGTCAAAACGTCTGAGCCAGCCCTGTTTCGACCGAGGTAACTAGTTAACTAGTTACTGAGTACGCTTGGACACGCTGAAGGCACAACAACCTCTTCTTCATCTTCGCGCAATTTCCCAGTCATCCTGCTCTTCACAGTTACAGGTTAAGCGGCCTTTGGTTTCTCTATGGCGTCTGTGTCCCCACCAAAGCCATGGGAACGGCCGAATGCTGTTGCTTCTGCTGGTCAGTACGTTCTTGAAACCGTCTTGTGATTGCTATGCGCTTACAACATGGCTTTAGGCACCTCTTTGGCAACAGCAAGTGCCTCAACAAATCCCTCCCCTTCCAATAACACACAAAACATGACCGCAGCTACATCTTCCTTAACATCTCAACCTCCAACTCTTCCCTCACGACCTACTACTTTGGGTTCTGTGGTCAACCAAACTGCATCCAACTATTCGCCTTATGGAGCATCAAGACTGGGAGCAAGTCCTTATGGTGGATATGGTTATAATTCGTATTCTTCACCATATTCGCGACTTGGAGGAGGCATGTATGGCGGATACGGAAGCATGTATGGGGGCTATGGCGGAATGTACGGAGGGATGCCCAATGGAGACCCGAACAGTCTGACAAATTCCTTCAACCAAAGTACTCAGGCGACATTCCAGATGATTGAAAGTATCGTTGGAGCTTTCGGCGGGTTTGCGCAAATGTTGGAAAGCACTTATATGGCAACTCATAGTTCATTCTTTGGTTCGAAATGAGTTCCCTCTCCCTTGTTCAACTTACTGGGTTCGTGCTAACCGCGCTTTTCTTCGTCTAGCTATGGTATCCGTTGCAGAGCAATTTGGGAATCTGCGCAACACGCTAGGCTCTGTGTTGGGAATCTTCACTATCCTACGATGGTTTAGAACTTTATTCGCTAAAATTACAGGCCGTCCACTGCCTGCGAACGCCACTTCCTTGACACCTTCTGCTTTCTCAGCGTTTTTAGGCAAAGACGGCTCTTCGACGCCCGCTCGGGACGGCTCTCAATCGCCGCTACGCCCTTCGAAAAAGCCTTTCTTCTTCTTTCTTGCAGCCGTTTTTGGTCTGCCTTACCTGATGGGCAAGCTTATCCGTGCTCTCGCGCGCTCTCAAGAAGTAGAACTTAAACGACAACAAGAAATGATGTTGGCTGGAGGTCATCAAACCGGCCCCGTCGATCCCTCGAAACTTGATTTTTGCCGTGTTCTTTACGATTATACCCCGGATACCCAAGCTGCCACAGGTATTGATTTGGCTGTGAAGAAGGGTGATATTGTTGCGGTTATTTCTAGGGTAGACCCGATGGGCAACCCCTCTGAATGGTGGCGATGCCGCGCTAGAGACGGGTCTGTTGGATATTTACCTGGGCCCTATCTGCAAACAATTCAACGGAAGCCACAACAACATATGCTAACGGCGAATGGCGACTCGATTCCATCAACCACCCGAACGAAATCTCTCACACATGAAGAGAAGACAGGTGCTAGCCCTTCTAATGGGGATAGTGGACAATCAACAACTGGAAGTTCCGATAAGCTCGAGTCTAAAGATAAGATAGGCAATAAGCTCCTCGATGGATTCCCAAAGAAATCATTGGATCCCTAGCGGTATTGTTGAGGGATCCAAAGGAGCAGGTCTACATACTTATTCCGGACAAGATACTCTATACTCGGCATTTTCATTTCCATTTCTTGCTTGCGATACGCTCTAATCAAAATACGCCGTATCCTTGTTTCTATTAGTGCCCTTTTTAAGCTCTTTATATATTAGTCGGAGTATGATTTACGAAACGTGGGAAGCAAGCTTTGATTACATACACGAAGTAGATAGTTACATGAAACCAAGTGTTTTGGCCATTCGGCGGTATATATTGTGTTGCTACGGAGTACAACAGACAATCTTCAAATCTTGTGCATGTACATGAGCTTTGAGCGTCATCATTAAAATAAAAGTACATAATTACCAAAGAAGGACACAATAGTTATAACTATACAGTGATATGATCAGAAGGAAAAGAAAACCAGAAACTCAAAAAGGCGTACATATCAATTCTTAAACATACGCCTCGACAAATTCGAAAACAAAATTTCATGGGGAACTTTTATGACATTAGTTCATCAATATTTATTTCATCCTCTATCTCATTGGAATTTCCGAGAATGGGAACGGCAGCAGTGCCAATCAACCCCGGGGCAGCAGAGGCTGGATCCCAAGGCCCCTTTTCCTCAGCGGTTGCGTTTAGCACCCCTTCAGCTCGTTTTAGGGTTTCGACGTCCAAGTCGGTCACATAAGCCTCTCGTCCCATTCCATCGCCACCTGGCAGGTTCAAGCGGACTTCAAATTCGTTGTCCAGCATCATTTCGTCCTTCCACAGCCGGCGTGGGCCATCGTACAGGCAGAGTAATCGTCGTTTCATTTTCATTTTGTTAGCCGGACATCCCCAAGAAGGCGGATAATTGTTTCTATTGTTGCGCCTTCTTGAAACCGAGGGCCGGGGCTTTGAAATCCCCCCAAAATTCGAAGGTAGGAATCTATTCGACGGGTTTGATTTGGCCGCTGCTTTGCCAGAATAGCTTTCGAGCGGGAGCCTATTCCTTTCGTCGTCCTCGGCGTCGTGCTCACCAAGTGGGTTATTCGTGGAATCCGGAGCCGAGCCAACAAGCATATGCCTTTTCATGGTTTGCTTGACAGCCTCGTCAGATGCCACCTCCGCAAGGCGTCTCATATTGATAGCTTCACTAGGTTCTTCCTGTTGTACTACCCGCAAAACACAATCGTCCAAATGCTCATAGAACTCCTGTGCACTTGAAAACGTAGCTGTGCATGTCGAGCATTTTCCCGTCGCATCCTGACAATAACCTGATGACTTGCCAGCGGGGGTGGGAGGGGTCTTCTTCCGGCCATTAGGAGCGGACTGGTCCACTCCATGAACGGAAGTAAGGTGACGCTTGAAAACATCTGCTCTATTAAAGCTTTTCTCCGCAGCTGAGCCGGATCCAGGACAGAAACCACAGACCATGGTTCCCTTGTAATGAGTCAAAGTATGACGGTTCTTGTCGTACTTGCGCGCGAATCCTTTCAAGTGGTACTCACAGTTGACGATTGGGCATTTTTCCGGACGCTCTGACTGATGGGTCAGCATGTGGGCCTTGAGGTCTTTGAACACTTTGCCGCAGTTTGGATGAGGGCAGCGTCCCTTTTCTCTTCCTTCGTCCTCAACTTCAATAGTGCTTGATTGCGGACTAGGAACAGACGGGCGGGAGCGCTCAGAGGAAACCGACGATCTTCTAGTAAATGGTCGGGCTTCTTGTGGGGGATTTTGCAGCCCTATAGGAGGCGAAAACTCCATTTTTCTTTTCTGGCTATTCTGGTATTGGAGATCTGGTTGCCCATGGTTGCCAAGTCGGAATTGGCCAGATCGCTGAGTACGGAGTGTAGGAGAAGGAACAGGAGAAATGGAAGGAAACGCAGAAGCGGCGAAGCAATATTGCAGGTCATCTGGATATGAAATGACCGGGAGTTGGTAGTTGTTAGGTAGCTGGGCAGACTGTATTAATGATGGATCTGGGTGAAGGAGCAAAAAGTCATGTTAGCCTAATGCCGTCGCCGCGATCTAGCGAGTTTTGTAACTCTAGGGCATAGGGATGTGTATAATGTAGGGGCTGGCTTCTGGAAGGCACAAGCCCTGTTCTAGGTGTGATAGGCAGGTAGTAAGTAACCAAGGAGCTGTCGAACGACATACCAACAAAACAATCGGAAAGCTTGTCGTGGGGTATTACGGGGTCCGCATCAAGGCCGGCAGATAGGTAATCTTGAGGGTAAAGTCCATCATTGACCGCTGTGGTTTCCTCGAAGCCAGAACCTGGATTCATATCCGGCCAGGGGTCTTGGTGAGGAGATCCAATACCAGATGAAGAGGCACTGCTGACGGAGTGAGCAGAAGTCGAGCTGCGGGACGACAACAGCTCGGGCTGAGAAGCCGTTATAGAAGGGGAGGTTGAGGCGTTGGGGTATAGCTGTTCTTTATGAGCCTGTTGTTGGACACCGGATGTAAAGGGCGGACTGAGAAAGAAGGGGTATGTTTCTGAGAGAAGGGTGGTGTAAGCTCCAAAAGGTGTTTGTTCGTCAACCCTCACTGAGCTTGGAGCACAACGAAACATAGGATCCATCGATATCTCTTGGAAATAGGGATTTTCTTGGGGTGGATATTCCAGGTCTAGCATGGTACGAGTGAGGGCAGCGACCGGAGCGTTTCGATAATCAGCCAGGTTTCGAATACTAATAATCTGCCCACCGGTTCGGGATGGGGGCCGCAAAAGACGGATCGCTGGAGATTAAGGCAGCGGTAGGTACTGTTCTAGTGAAGGAGACCACGTCAGTCCACTCCATCTCACGCTCCAAAACGTCTTGATGCGGACCAGAACCCGAC
>NW_003052500.1:3917843-3920852 GCF_000003515.1 Uncinocarpus reesii 1704 | reverse complement strand
TTTTCGGTCGAGACGGAGGTGTGTGTTGTGGTGCTTCACAGTGCGTGTCTGGTCTGGCAGCCTGGCTGTTCTGCTGCTCACCGATTGCTCTGAGCGAGCCAAACAACGCTAAAACGCATCCACACCACCCTGCTGAGCTTGCGGGCAGCGCGCTGATTGGTGTGTGTCAGCCCTATCGCTCCTTGGGCCCTGACCCGCGAGTCGGTCAAGCCTGAGCAGCAGATGCATCTGCATTCCGATCCTCGCCTTGTCCGTGATCTGATGCGGAATCCTGCACTGCATTACTCATTCCTTGATGTCATCTCGCTCTGCGCAAATCACGTCGTCGTGGTCCGCCGGCCGCCGGCGCGCTTGGTGCTTCAAAGGGGAAATTGACCACCAGCAATACGAACCGTCCCAGGCGGCCCACCTGTTCTTCGGGACCCCCGAGCCCTCATGTCGGATTATTGCCTTGTGCAGCAAAGCACACTCGGAGAATCAGAGGGGCATAGTGTCTGCGCCTGGGCCCTTCATTGGCTGCGATGGGAAAAGAAATAAAACAATCTGGTGAAATTCACAGCCTGGTGCCACAACCCACTCTGGGATGCTGCACAGTCTGTCCGTTCTTCATGGATAGAATTAGTTATTCTGACTCTTGAGTCTATTATGCACAAGCACTGTCGAGAGTTGCTCTCTTGTTCCCTTTTTTTCCTTTTTTTCCTTTTGTTTTTGTTTTTTTTTTTTTTTTTTTTTTTTTTTGGTTAATTTATTAGACACTGGTGGCGAAACACCTCCAACCTTAATTCACACTGAGCCTTACAGTGGACTCGCGACAACAATAAAACTAACTAGTTAGTTGATCATAATTAATTCACAGAGAGTGAGCATCTCGAGTCCTTGACCCTGATAGCTCCTGGGATCGATGCAGGGTCCAGAGAAGCAGTCCGGCACTTGGGAGCTTGGGCGACTGGAGCCAGATTCCACGTTGTACCTATGAGTGGTATCTGATCGTTACTTCGACCGCGCAACAGCCACGCCGGCAATCCTACCTCACCCTGGTTTACCGCTCTTTGGTGCGCTTCTCTGCACGCTTCTCCCGCCGTCTGCTGCCAAACAGTCCCAGGCTGGTCGGTGTATGAACTGCCCTCGATCCGCAGTCATGACGTTCGGTCGCCAACTTCGCAATCCCAGCCCTGCTGCTCCGACTGAGTTTCCGGGAGAGCTGTGACAGTTGCAATCTCCACTTGCGTCTTTGTAGAACACAAACGGCATTTCTATTATTATCATCATCATCATTTTAGCTCAACTGACTGAATCCTTTGAAACTTATTATCCGCTCTGGTCCTGCCAATGGCGACAAAGCCGTTTCTGGGTCTCCCAGACTCCCTCCGCTCACTCGTCTCCGCGCGCTTCGCCGCAGCAAGACAATCCGGGGCGCTTCTCTTCACAGAGACAGAATTAGCCACAATCCGCCTCTCCAATATTCCAGTAAACTTCCCTTCTATTCAACAATATCTATCATCTAACATTTCGACAGTTCCAACTGCGATTTTGCCGCGCCTTGGCCAAAAAGCCAACCCGGTCCGCTGCGCCGTCTCCCAAAGTCGATGGAGCGGCATCCCGGACGGATCCTTTTGCAAACCCTCTCTCCGACCTCTTAATTGCTGAAATCCCGCCTTCACAGCCCTCTCATATTCTGGTCCTGAATAAGTTCCCCATCATCCCTAATCATTTTATCTTGGCGACAAAGGATTTCCAGCCACAGGACCATCTGTTGGACAAGGAGGATCTGGGCATTGCCTTTGATTGCCTGCGATCATGGGAGGATTCGCCAGAGCAGCCCGCCCGGAGACGCCTGTTTGCATTTTTCAACTCGGGGGAACACAGCGGCGCCAGTCAGCCCCACAGACATATACAGTTTATCCCAGTCGAAGACATGAGCCCGCTTGATGGTGATCTCGGCTGGACTCCGCTGGTCGACCGGATGGCACACGCATTCAAAGGCACAAACATCGACCGTCCAGTGCTGCTACCGCTGCCCTTTGCGTGCTACGGCTTGCCTCTCGCGCCCAACCCTTCTGCGGATGACTTGCATCGGGCCTACATATCACTATACACCTACGCGACTCATGCCGCCCAAAAGTCCCAGTCCGAACCTTTCAACAACGAGCAGCCCGCGGTTTTACAGGCGCGCGGACCAAGTGTCATCAGCTATAACTTGGCCATGACAGCAACCGCCATGGTGCTCTGTCCACGTCTGAGCGAGCATGCAAGGATTCCCCTTCATCCCGAGCTCGAAGCAAGTGTCCTAGAGGAGGGTCTTGTCAAGCCAAATGGAACCATTTTGGCCGGGACGCTGTTGGTAAAAACGGAATCGGAGTGGAATGCTCTGAGAGATGATCCCGCTCTCCTTCATCGCATTCTTACAACAATTGCAGTACCCCGCAATGAGGTTCAGTTCCCTGCGGCAATGTGAAATTGCCGTTTGTCGCAAATATTTTCCTTCAATAGTTTATAGATTTTCTGATTTCCCCTTATAGATACAAGACGACCTGATCATCTTCAAATGGCATGATTTTTCTAGTTTGAAAACGAATCGTACTCAACTACGCGGATACACTTGGTTGTTTTGTCTCCACATGGCTCACTGATATCATCCCCTGCTGATATCGTAGTAACCGAGCGTTTCTAATTTAAAAAATGCTTCGTCGTACAAGGTAATTCTGCTATCGACTCATAGAGGGAGATGTTTGGATAACCGAACCTCGTCCGCGGATCTCCGCCCATTTCTTTTTGCAGGTCGCGTTTCCGAATTGATACGAACCTCCGTTCTTCCAGATATACTCGGCGACTTGCTTCCACGAGATTTTCGGGTTTTGTTCGTCATCCGTCATCGGGGAGTCTGCATGTTTTGCAACTGCTTCGAGAAGCAAACATACCTAGATATGATATTTAGTCTCTCATGTCGGAGTGACAATGTGGTCATTCAGAATCCTTTGAAAGTGCCGCTACTCACATCGCTGTCTTTCC
>NW_003052500.1:3859137-3917466 GCF_000003515.1 Uncinocarpus reesii 1704 | reverse complement strand
GGAAAACTCAGGCGAAAACAACGAGCTGCAGCTGGAGCTATGATACGTGGAACCATCAGATTTCTGTCTTGAAAGGGTGTGTCAATCGACGGGTTAAAGTCGTATTGCAAGCCATCATGATTATGGCCCAAGGTTCGGACATTTGTTGTTGCATTGCACCCCCAGTTATACATCCTCAAATTTGTCATGTCTTGACGGTCAAGGTGATTGATTTGATTAAGGCAGCCCGTCAACATTGGCCCACTACATTTAGGCCCTGCTGAATGTGTTGTGAGATCAATGCCCTCCTGCGACCTGCGTTTGGTCTCAACAGCTGAATGGTCGGTCTGGTTACCGTTAAAAGTTCCCATATCAGCCTTTGTTAATCCAGACATAGTTGTTTCGTTGGAACTAGCTATAAAATTTCCTCCTCCTTGGTGCTGAATAGGCGCACGCACAACTTCTTGTGGAAAATATACGCTTCGAGCATTCGCCATAAAAGGGTCATTCCAATGGTTCAAATCGGAACCTGCAAACGCTCCCCACAAGTCCTGCGCAGTGGTTGTTGGTAGAGAAACGTCAGGCACTTGTTGCCATAGTTGACCTTGAATACTCTCGCCATTAGCATTGCTTCTATTGTCGCCACTTAGTCGCATCGGGACGAGCTTTCGTCCATCGTTTCCCTCAGAACTAATATATGTATATCCCAATGGATGTTGACGTTCTGTTTCGGCAGGGTTGGGCCGGCCGGACTCGTGTTTCTGTATGTTTAACCACATATTGAATGAGATGCTCGGTGAATATACGGGGCTTTTGGGCTGGTTATTGTTGCCCCAATCAAGGTTCAAATCCGATCTGGTAGTTTCCCACCTAGGTTGTTTGCACCGCCGATAACCATCAAGGCATTCAACTGAATATCTATTTGATGAGGGTCATGTTGCGGGAACCCAGGTTTGAATATACTCTGCGGATAACGAGACACACGATCGTAATAACAGCGATGCACCTCCGATCCTTTTGAATGTGTGACGAGGTCCCAGAGCTCGTTGCAATACCCACAGAATCGCGAAGCCGGCTAGTCGAAGATCGGCTATGGAGGGTAGTTTACTGTGCCAGGTATCAGTATATTTCTCTATAATGCAAAGCCTCGCCGACTCACGTTCAAGGTCTATTATCACCCTTTCTGAAATGCCAACTTTCTCCCCTAGCACACGTTGGATTATCTGGAAGAGACTATTAAGAAACATCTAACTTTAGATTTCTTTATCGTCCTGGGAGCGCGGTCATATATCGATGCACTGGAATGTGGCCAGTCGGGTCCCCGAAAAAGAAAACACACGTTTTCAGTTTCTGTGCAATTCGAATCCACGTGCCCATTCTCGCGTCTAGGTAAAGAAAGCCGTAGATCCCCACGCGACAGCCTTACGGTGCCGCTTTGCTGCGGTCTCAGATGAAACCCGCTGCTTCACGTTGTCGTCAGAATCCTAAGGGTACCTGCATGATGCGGGTAAGTTTGGCAAGATCTCAAAGTCGTATCGCTTTTCGCCCTGGCCGAAATCAACCAAAAGGATATGCGAAGCGAGACTAAAGCGGATTATTTACTGAACCCAGGCTCCTCTAGTAAACATGTGTTATGTCCTTTGAGGAGCATTCGATAACCGTGATCAAATAATGGGGTATCAAATTGCAAGTTGCCAATAGCGTCCCCATACAACCCAAGGTTGTCTCCCAGAGTACAAAGCTCATTTCGATGAGGGGATGGAATTCACGATTCCAATAAACCAGGCCATGCGTCCAAAGGCATCATGCATCAAAATTTCTAGGCGAGGCGCGCATTGGAAGGTTTGAGATGCAGTAGGATGCCGGGCTGTAGGATCCCGTGGATGGCCATTTCCGGTCCACCAGGTCAAACAGAAGGCCACTCATGTCCCTGAAATCGCGTCTCAAGCAATCGAATCCAACAGTGTATTTCAATCAGTTGTTCTAGAAGGCTTCTATGCATCTTTGGTGCAGTAATTTATTGTGGGGCGGTTCGACGACTGGTATGAGAATCCCATAACCACTCCGGAGTACCGAGTAGATTGTATTCTTCCCTTTTTTTTTTTTTTTTTTGCTCTGACTGGTTGTTGTTGTTGCAGTTTGCTAGTGGCTGCAAGATAGCAAACAAATTAATATTCCTTCCAATCCTTGATCTGAACACAGCTTCAGAATCGCCATCCTGGTCTTGTCGAATCCACATTCTTCATATATTCTTCAGAAATTGTTAGAATAAGGTTGGCTGTTGGTTGGTCTTCCCTTGGCTGCAGTCGGCGTTGCAGCGACTCAGAAATTGCCGTCAGCAATGAGCAAACAATATTTGCTGTTGATGCAACTCTTGCTAGTAATGTCGGTATGTTCATACATACATACAGGCACCCAGCCTGGCCGCCACCGCATGAGAACCATCCGTGTTTGCCAGAGGCCCAGAGCTGTTGTTGCATGACAGACGAGGTCTGGGTTGATTGTCTGACTAATCTGAGTAACTCGTTAGCTAACTAGTTACGGAATAGCTACGGGGCGCTTGCTTAGGTAATTTAACTGTTTTACATAACCAAGACTATTCGTCAGCCGAGACACTTGACTTGCTTGATCAAAGGTGGCATCTGCAACGCCTGAATCTCAAACTGCCCTTCGGATTCTCTTCTCTATCCGCCCATGGATTTGCGTTTAAATTAACAATCTGAGCTTATGTGAGCTCCCTAAGCTGGTGGCGGTCCTCGTCGGTCGCAATGATGAGATTCGCTGCATATGCGGGGGTAAGACTGCATTGTCCAGAAATAGCTTGTCTGTTCTTCTGCTAAACTTGTTCGATCAGGTCTCCCTTGCCCTTGCTGCTACTGTAGTATTAAAAGCACTACACCAGCGGTCTAATTTCTACTCCGCTTGCGTTTTCCTTTCACAGAGCAATGCAAACCTTATGGTGACCCTTCCTCTGCAGACGTTAGCTTTCCAGTGTGCTGATTGTGTGTGTATCTCCCAGATTCTCACAAATCTATGCCTTCTCATAGTCGGCTTCCTCCTATTCGGTCTCCAAAGGCTCCTGTATGGCCGCTTACGACCCATCGAAACAGAACAGCTTTATGAGAAAGCCTGGTTTGCTGTGACGGAGACATGTCTCGCAATGACTATTTTTCGAGGAGAATTGGGTGGCTGGTTTGTCGTCATGTTTGTCTGCCTTCTCGTCGGAAAGGTTTGGGGTTGGATTGGAGAAGGTCGAGTAGAGATTCTCGAACAACAGCCCCCAAGTAACCCCCGCCTTTTCCACACGCGGTTGGCGATATCACTCCTTTTGGCTGTATTTTTCAACACTTTTATGCTTGAATATGCAGTAAAAACTGTACTCCGCCAAGCTAGACCGGATATGATGGTGACGTTCGGGTTTGAGTTTGCGGTTCTTACAATATTATCAACGTCGACCACGGCTCGGTACGCACTTTCTCTTGCCGAAATCTACATCGTCCGCCAGCAAAAGCGGGCTAGGCGAATTGAGAGAAGAGCTGAAATACGCGCTTCGAGAGAAGAGATTTTGCGGACATGTCAGGCCACCGGCGCAGAACCTCCTGTGGATCTGCCCAACGAAGATGATCTTGAAGAAATGGAGTTGGATGTTCCAGGATGGGAAGAAAAAGGGCGTTGCATTTTCTACCTTGATCTTGTTACTGGTAAGGCCGGGCTTCCTTTCTCTGCGTGAAACGACTGGGTCGCTAACATGGAGAAAGATTTTTTTAAACTCATTGTTTACCTTTCCTTCTTCGCCATCCTCTTCACATTTTACGGTTTGCCAATACATATACTAAGGGATGTCGTATTGACAATGAGGTCATTTACAAAACGCATCTTGGATTTCATACGTTATCGGAATGCGACAAGGGATATGAACCAACGATATCCAGATGCCACCGCAGACGAAATCGCTCGAGAAGATGTTTGCATAATATGCAGAGAAGAAATGCAACCCTGGCAGCCGCCTGGGGCTGCGAATGATCACCCTCCTCCAAGCCGTACTGCTGGGAGAGTGTCTGAGCGACTACGTCCCAAGAAACTGCCTTGTGGGCATTTACTTCACTTTGCATGTCTGCGTAGTTGGCTCGAGCGCCAGCAAAACTGTCCCACCTGTAGACGCCCGGTAACCATAGCCGGAAGAGGCCATGGCCATGAAAGTGAGAATGCAGCCGCAAGGGCCAATCAGCGTCACGGTGAGAATGGCCTCGATCCGGGTGGAAGGCCCAGGGCGTGGGTGGTTAATCTTGGTCCACTTCGTGTTGGGTTTGGTGCTGGACGAGGAGATCAGTTTCAAGACATGGCTCAGCAACTAAATGCTGCTCAAACGCCTGCTAACCGAGGGACTCGTCCAAATCTGCCAGAGACAAACCGGCAACCCGCAGCCCCCAATCCCGGTTTCGCACATCCTACTCCGCTGAGCTCAGGGTTCACTAGCGCCACCATCCAGAACCAAATCTTTCATCTTGAACAGCAGATCAACCAGGAAATCAATTCGCTTTTCGCAGCCTCTGATCAGCTCCAGGTTGTGAGGTTACTCCAAGCCGAGCTGGCTCGGCTTCGCTCTATCAGTTCAAATCGCTCAACTGGTCTTTCAGTCCCTCACAATCCTATCCTTTCAGGCCCATCAAACCCGAACCCACTTGATTTCCAACAACACCTTGCGCCCAACACACATCCTGTCAACCCGAGCTCTGTGGAGAACCCCTTGCCCGAGGGTGTCAGATTGCCCCCTGGGTGGACGTTGCTTCCCTTGCAAACCGCCCACTCTCAAACCCAAGGTTTGAACTCGCCATTTAACAATCTTTCTTCCCCCCACCAACCTACAACTTCGATACCAGCTTCTTCAAGTTCACAACTATCCTCAGGCTTGCCACAAGTAATTTTTGATGGTGGGCCTTTACATCCAACTGGCAGCTCCCTGACAAGTCATTTTGGCCGGGAGGGACAGACCAGTTTCAATAATGGAATCGCGAAGAACACAATACGACCTCCGGATCAAGACTTGCGGAGCCAATCAGCATCTCCGCCACTAGATTGGACTGAAATCAAACAGGACAGGAATATCGACAACACCACCATGTTAGAATCACAGAATACCTTTCCCAAAAGCTCACCGCAACGATCTCCTAGTGATGCTGACGACTCCTTATCCTCGGCCCCCGATCCGGAAGCTATTAAAGGAAAATCAAGGGCTGCTACAGTGGAAGATTTGGAAGAATAATATGCTTTCCCCCTTATCACCCCCTTTAGTATCACTTTTCTTTTCCATTTTTGCTGATATTAAAACTGGGTTACGGGAATCACTCAATGTATACAATATGCCACCCTCTTGATTTCAGTATACTTTGATGCTTGAATCATGAGACTTTATAAAGTGATTTCGGCTTGACTGTCTCACTTATCAACTGTCAACAAGTGGATATGTGAGCGACTATACTGAACTATACCCCTTTGCAGAGTTTTGGTTTAGTATGTAATTGATCCCTCCTTGTATGTTTAGACACCATATCCATTGCAGTTTTTGTGTGATGCCAAAGCGGACAGAACTGAACTTTACGGGCACTCATAACACGCAAATGGTTGAACCCTCGTGGGTTAATTGGATGCAAGCAACTGGGATGACACTTGTCGCCCTGGTAATTGACGTGCTTTTCATACATGGTGGCTGTTACCTTTTCTTGTATGTATGCAACAGAAGATGACTTGCATTTCACAATGCAATTCCTGACTTAACCACCCGTCAGCTGCTTAGTCCTACCCGGGTAAAGTTCTTGTCTCCTATTTTCTCACCCTAGGACAAGGAATGGGCTTAGACTTTGGGCCTTGCTGGGTTTCTTGGCGTTGGGGCACTGTCCACAAGGTCTGGCTTTTGCAAAATATGAAAGATTAAAACTTGAAAGGGTACGATCTAAACTGGATGATAGTTAACAGTGCAGTGTAATAATTGGAATCATTAAGCAATGGCATTTTCCAGTGATAGTCAAAGCCCTTGAATTGTTGCCCACAAAACCCTAACTTTCAAAGTCCTAATGAATTTTCAACACCAAGGTCGATATAATTAAAATCATAGTTATGAAGTTGTCGCCAAAGGTATTTTTGATCACCAGTACTAACGATTGTGCACAGGCCACAAGGCCAAGTATTAAACGTTGCCGCCACCTGCATCAATGATGATCCGCAGCTCCCCGTCCATCCAATCCACCATATGCGCCGCCATCAAAGAAGCAATCCATTCCTCATCGTTTGTGACAGGAGTCAAGCCGTCTTTAAGCCACACTTTTACATGGAGATTGGGCAGCATTTGAGGAGCGAGAGACTGTTGATGCTGCTGGTAATATTGCTGTACATTTTTTAAAAGCATTGAGAATCCAGCATTGGGATTGCATGGGAGCTCGAGGCGAGGCAGCACACGTTTATCGTCCCCATTTTGCACAATGTTAATTAGAAGCTTCACTGAACTCGAGATTTTCATTTCACCTTGCTTTGGAGCCTGGATAGAATGGGCGGCTGGTGCGAGTGTGGTTAATCCCGGCTGTGCCTGAGAGAAAGGTTCGGAAGTTCGCTCTGAAAATGTCGCCGAAGGCGTCAGCTTCGGGTCATGGTGGGAGCGATTGGTAAGACTCCCTTTGATGATGTCTGATACATCCCGAGTTATCCCAGACGCACTGAGGAGTGAGAGAGGGCGTTAGTTCCATGATCTAACATAGCTCGACGCGGCATACAACCCAAAGGAAACTTACAAATAAGTCCGTGCCGCAAGGTTATCACCTTGTCCACCAATTCGCCAGTTTGCGTGTGAAACGCTGTCTGCTGATACAATGTGGTTGACCATGTCATCTTGGCAAGCCCGATCGCACTCTGCGCCGTTTCCATGATGATCAATCTGGTAATGGCAATCAACAGCAGCCACAAGCCCCAGCCAATCTGGCTGAGGGAGTCCAGATATAACACCAAGGTTATCTAACTGGTAATCTTGATTGTAAGAGTTGTAGGAATGTGTGATTGACTCCCAATCTGAGGGATATCCACTAGCTAGAAGGTCAAGCATCCCAATGCCAGTGTCGGGCGACTGTTCGAATTGAACTGGGTGTGCAGAGGGCGTTGTACTTGGCGCTCCGTGCTCTCCTTGCTTTCGCTTTTTGTCCTCCGAACCACCGCCTTTTCTCGTCTCAATTGCGTATTGGCGCTGGCGTTCATTTGTTACCATCCGTCTAAGGAGGGGCATCATTAAAGATATTATCTTTTGGTCGTCTCGCGGCCAAATCATTTGGCGGGGCCCCATGCCCTCACTGGTAACATTTTCTCCGAAAAATCGTGACCCGTTCCCTTCCTTGTCCAGAAACTCGCTAACACAGTTCCAAAGTCTCAGCCTTACCATTTCTGTATCTCCTTTGCCACGCTGGCCAACGCAATCGCGCCGTTCAGGGTGGTTATCGTCGAGCATGTAAGCTTTAGCAGCGGCTTGCAGGTGGAGAAAATTTTCAGGGGACAGTTCCAACGATGCGAAAAGTTTCGACATTGGAGGGCGGGTATACTTTTTACTCGTTGCTGAAGGCTGTCGAAAGAGTGCGACAGCAGAATGCACTCCAGCCGCTCGTGCATTGGAAATGGCCTGCTGGGGTGGAAGGTCTCTGATGGCTATTCCACCTGCGTTTGCTGACCCGTGGTCGCCACCATTGCCATCGTTGGTCACGAATGTCGGATTTCCTGTGATAGCTGGGTCCACATTTGGATTACCCCGTTTGCGCTTACGGCCGGAGGGGTTTCCTTCTGATGAAGACACTGGGTCTGTCGCAGGGGCCAATGGTCTATTACCATTGGGGGTTGGTTGCCCACCGGGACCAGAAAGAATGAAATGGGGGTTCGATGCATTTCCCTGGTGGCCAAATCCATCGTCCAGCTGCATGCCAACTGCATAGCCATCAAGCTGAGCTTGCAGCGTACGTGTTTCTCCCGCCATTGTGTTTTCACCGTCCTCAGGTTGCGCCCATCCCACGTTCTGTCCAGCAGCAGCAGTAGCGGCTTCAACTAGCCCTGCTAAGTGGTTTTCCGTTGTATATGGTGCTGCGTTTGCTGTGGCTGCTAACTCATGAGCGGTGCTTGCAGGATGCGGCGTGTTCCCAGCGATTTGATTCTGGTGTGGTGGATGGTGCGAAACTAGACTGTTCGAATGCGCTTGCGCCGAGGACGTCATCGGGCTTATTGTGTAGAGTCGGATTCAATCGCACGTCCTAAAGAATTTCATTCCGATGCGCTCGAGCTCGAACTGCTGTGACCGGAATTCCAAATGTCAGCACACAGTGGCAATATTGTACCGTCCGAAGCTTGAGAGGCTTACCGGCGATTCTTATTGCTCTCCAGTACAGTTTTTGAAATTACTATGCGGCAAGGATCCTTGATTGCCTTCTCGACTTGCTTCAGTCCGTCTTGTATGTGCCGAAGCAGAGGTGTTGTTTGTCAGGTTTGCTGTGTTTGAGATGTTGGCGTTTGATGTTTGAATTTGCTGGTTGGAAGAGCTGGGCAGCGAGGTTTGCCAAACTGCTTCGGGTTTAGTCTGCTTAGGTAATAAATTATACACGTGACCGCCTATCTCCGTCTAAGTCTTGATCAAGAACTATTCGATTGTGTCTGAGAGTCTTCTTACATAGCTGACTACCTCCTTTATATCTTTAGCTTTTCCAAGTCTTTGATCTGCTCTTCAAACCTGGCTGCTTCACTCTGAGCGTCTCTGAGCTTCTTCTCTTCCATTTCTCTTGCTTCTGGTTTCGCTTTCTCTCGCCATGCTGGGGAATCCATAATTGCACGCTGTCTATTGACAATTTCAAGAGCCTTGGCCAAATTAGCTTTGGCTTTTTCCTCCTGCTCCAGTCGCACCTCATTCGAAACTTCGAGGTATACAGCCGCATTTGCTCCGACAGAGGAGACAACACAGCCAGGAGGGGGAATTGAATTATCGGGTGCCAAAACGGTAATCTCTCCAATGTTTTTCCCGCTCAAAGATTGGATGCTCGCAACCTCTTCGCTGATGGTCTTGTGGCTTGATTCGTCGTAAGTCTGAATCTTGACGTCCCCTTTTGTTTTGATTTCGTATTCGGATAAAATGCTTCGAATGGCTTTCGAAGTAGCGAGGATCAAGTCATAAGCAGTTTCTGCAGCGGGGTCATCAAAAGTAGGGTTGTACTCTGGGTAAGATGCTTTCATAATTGTCACGGTCTCATCACCAGGGCGGCGCGGTAATCGTTGCCACAGCTCCTCGGACACGAAAGGCATGATTGGGTGGATCAGAGTCAGCGCACCCTCCAAAACCGTGTAAAGAGTTTGTTTTGCGGATTGCTGCACATCAGTGGGAGAGTCTTGTTGCAGGAGATACTTAGAATTTTCGATGAAAACATCGCAAAGCTGACTATACCAGTACTGGTATAGTACGTATGCCGCATCCGAGAATTCACGTTGTTCTAATTTATCATTTGCGATTTTTGCTGCGATATTGAATTTGTGGAGAATCCATCTTTCGGAAAGCGATTCAGCGCCAGTCTTGACAGCGGCTGGACGGGGTACGAAGTCGCTGCCTAATTTACCAAGAACAAATTTGGTAGCCTGATAAATCTTATTACAGAACCTTCGGTAACCATATATGACCTGGATGTCAAAATTGATATCGCCTCCTTGGATGAAATTAGAAATGACTCTCCTCTATTGAATTGGAAATAAAAAGAGCACATACCGCCAGTAGTATAAGACACCAACGAGAACCGTAGGGCATCAGCACCGCACTCTGGGATTCCTTTTGGGAAAGCTTTCTTCTGGTATTTAGTGGCAGTAGCCACTTCTTTTTGGGCAAGGTTTCCCTCCAGCAACTTTTGATGTAGTGCTTCCAAAGTTATGCCTCGCATCACATCAAGAGGGTCGACGACATTACCCAGTGACTTCGACATTTTCCTTCCTTCCGAGTCTCTAATCAAGGAATGACAGTACACTTCACGGAACGGAATTTGGCCTGTCATTTTTATGCCAAGGATAATCATCCGGGCGACCCAGAAGAACAGAATGTCCCATCCGGTTTCCAAAACGGACGTCGGGTAGAGATTTTGCAAGTCATGTGTCTTTTTCGGCCAACCGAGAGTGGAAAACGGCCATAATCCCGAGGAAAACCATGTGTCCAACACATCTGGGTCTCGTACAAGTGTAAATTTCATTCCGGGGAATTTGGTTTTCGCCTTCTCCATTGCTTCCTCTTCGGTGCGACCTGTCACCCACAGATTTCCATCACTATCATCACCTTTCTCGCCCTCAAATTGGACGAAGTAAGCTGGCGCTTGATGTCCCCACCATAACTGTCTTGACAGACACCAGTCGGTAATATTGGCCATCCACCGATAGTAATTCTTTTCGGCACTTTCAGGACGGATAACAATATCGCCGTTCTCGACAGCCTTGATGGCAGGTTCACAGAGCTCCTTCATCTTCATCCACCATTGTGGTTTTAAAACTGGTTCAATCACGTCGTTGGATTTAGTGCAACGAGGAACTTTCATAGGGTTATTTTCCCATTTGACATATAGCCCCTTTTCTTTTAAAGCGTCGATCACTTTGTATCGTGCATCAAAACGCTTCATACCCGTGAAAGGACCGGCATTATCATTAAACGTTCCATCATCGTTCATAATTGAGATGAACTCCAGATCGTGTTCTTTTCCTCGGACGAAATCATTGAAGTCATGTGCCGGCGTGATTTTGACAACCCCAGTACCGAATTCCGGGTCGACCTTTTCATCTGGAACAATTCGGAGTAAGCGATCCACAAAGGGATGCTTAGCATATTTGCCAATATATTTTTGGTAGCGCTTGTCATCTGGATGAACAGCAATTCCTGTATCGCCAAGCATGGTTTCAGGGCGCGTCGTTGCGACTTGGATCTTCTCATCTGTGCCATCAATTTCGTAGAGAAAATGGGTCAAAACGCCAAATTCAATCTTTTTGTCGTAGCCTGGAACATCGAGGAGTGTCCGCCCCTCCAGATCCTTATTTTCCACCTCAAGGTTCGACAGAGAAGTATTTAAAGCAACACACCAATTTACAAGCCTGTTGGCTCGATATATAATACCTTCTTCATGGAGCTTCACAAAAGTTTCCGTGACGGCGGCGGAGAGATTTTCATCCATCGTGAAGGCCTCCCTTGTCCAATCCAAAGATCCTCCCATATTCTTCATAGAAGTAGTGATACTTTTATGATATTTATGCGTCCAATCCCAAATCATATTTGTCAAGGCCGGCCTGCCGACATCATGACGGGTTTTCTTTTCGGACTTCCACAGAATTTTCTCTACAACGCTTTGCGTAGAAATACCAGCGTGGTCATATCCCGGGAGCCATAAAACGGTTTTCCCCTTCATACGTTGCCACCGAATCATGGTATCTTGAAGCGCGTTAGTTAATGCGTGGCCCACATGAAGCGTCCCCGTAACGTTAGGAGGAGGTAGTGTCATCACGAATGCGCCGTTTGGCTTGACTTTCCCATCCGGACCGAATTCAGGTTGAAAAAAGCCATTCTTTTCCCACCACTCGTATCTTCCGGACTCGATTTTCAAAGGATCATAAGCATCGGTTGTTTTCTCCTTCTCAACTTTTGGCTTTTTCTCGGCGTTCTTGGGCGTCGCAATCGGCTTTTTAGCATTTTTTTCCGCGAATTTTTTCAGCTTCTCTGCCTTCTTGCGCTCTTTCTCAACTATAGGTAGAAAGTATTAGCCGTGCCTTCGAATGGATAAAAGCTAGCTCGTAGGAAGATCCGGGCGATTATAGGAAATCCCACAACTTAGTTGCAGCATAACGTACGCTCTTTTTCGGTTTTCGGCCTTCCTGTAGGATGTAGTCCCGCGCCGGCAGAACCAAGACCTTCAGGCGTTTTCCCCTGATCGGTTGCGGGAACATTCGATTCATCTCGAGGGCCTAAGCTCAAAGCATTAGTCTTGCATATGTCAGAGAACCATGTAGCTTTCGTCAAAGGCTCACCCGAGACCTGAGTCGCCGGAACTGAGGACATGCTGATCGATCGAGGTTGTGGAGCGAGTCTCCAACGCGCTGCGCGCGCAAATTGTCGTCTGATCAGTATTTTGACCTGGGTTTTACGCAACAGAAATCAAGGATAGGGCTCGCACATAAAAGACCCTGGTGAGGGATTAATAGTCAGTGAGACCGCCGGGCTTTACAGGCTTTTAAACTTACAAAGTTGAGATTTCATACGAAGCGGGGAGAGAGGAGGGAGAAGAAATATCATGATGTGGGGACCTCTGCCAGAAGGGGGCTTGAGTCATATCACGTGCCTTTTTGATGCCCGCTGGAATTTGGAGACGATGGTTGATGCAACAAAATTCCAACCACGGGTCAAATCTGGACCCATGCCATAAAGTTATGATATTAATTTAAACGGCGACTGAACCGGCATTTTTGGTGATGGGGGCATTTAGCACGACGATATGCTCATATGATGACACATAGGATAACGTGATTGATGTAGTTCTGTCATTATACACGCGAAGATTATATCAATCCGAAAGACTGCATTTTCAGCTCGCCTCAATCAAATACCAACCGCATTCCAAAGAATTTGTATGTGTGTATGTACCTCAGTACGGGTTTAACTTGAGCATCGTTTCCCCGCAACTCGACCGCGTGTTAAAAAATTGACCCGGTAATCTGCGATCCAAACCAGATAATGATGATGATCTTGTATTGTGAAACGCTTTATTTTCGAGCGCGAGTATTTCCCTAGCAGCATCTTCCTAAACGAGGACTGTGGTGACTTCTAGCCGAAGTACTACGAGTGAAACGGAGCTCCTGAATTTTGGGTAGGTTGCGCGGCAGCTGCACGCACAGGTGCAAAATACGGGTGAGCCATAGCCTCCTGAGCTGTAAGCCTTTCCTATATTAAGATATTAGAAAGGACTTCAAAGGCTGGGAAAGCGTAAAGGGAACTTACGGCATGATCGTATCTTAGTAACTTATCAAGAAAGTCAATCGCTTCATTACTGACGAATCTCTGATTTTCTTGATTGACGAAAGATTGCCAGGGTTTCCTCGGGTACCGTGAAAGTATTTCGTCGTACTGAGGATCCAATTCTATGTCGTACTTATCGAGATATTCGAAAAGGCCGTCGGTCCCCAAAACTTTGGCAATCTTTACGAGCTGGTCCGAGTTGCTGCTGCCATGGAAGAAAGGCTCTTTCCTAAATATCATTGAGGCGAACATGGCACCGAGCGACCACATATCAAGGGAATAGTCGTATTCTTGAAAGTCAACCAGCAGCTCCGGCCCCTTGAAATACCGTGACGCAACCCGCACATTGTATTCAGTGCCTTGATGATAGAATTCAGCTAGCCCCCAGTCAATCAACCGAAGCTGTAGCATTAGAAAGTCAGTATCATGTCCGGGTTTATTTTGTCAAATGGCGCAATAGTACTCGCCTTTCTCCGCTCATGATCAATCATGACATTATGTGGCTTAACATCTCGGTGCATTATTCCTTTGCTATGGCAGAAGTCCAATGCTTTCAGCAACTCATATATGTAATACCGCACATCGTAGTCAACGAAGCGAGGATACAGTGTTCGAAATTCAGTATTATTGACATATTCGAAGACTAAGCTGGGCGTTTTGCTTTGACTGTCGCGAACGACATCTAGTAAAGCGACAACATTGGGGCCTCCGGCCAAATTTTGCAAGATTTTGATCTCTCGCTTGATCTTCTTCTTTTTGACTGGCTTCAACACCTTGATGACGCATTTTTGGTAATTGACGACGTTGATTCCCTCAAAAACTTCCGAGTATTTCCCGCGACCTAGCAAGAGACTTCGATTAGTGGATGCGAGGCCAGGTCTATGAATCGCAAGGGCAATAAAAGGGACGATATCAATGCTGCGGGGGTGATACCAATTTTTCGAACAACCTCATAGTTCTCCAGGACTCCCCAAGAGATATTGACGCTGTCATAATCCCAGTACGACTTGGGCATACGTTGATTCACATCCGCATACACACGCGCCATGGCTATGATACGCGTTGGATGCGCTGGGATGTCGATAATGAGGTGCTAAGAGAGCCGTTTTGGTGGGGATGTTGAAAAGGGATGGGCTCGGCTGGGCAAATCGAGACGACCAAGCGAGTTGCACCAGGACTTGGGCTGTGAGGTATGTAAAATGCTACAAGGCGTTGACCTTGAAATCAATCAAGTCACAAGCGTAAAAGATAGAACTCCTTCCCCGTGTCGGCCTTTCCGCAGGGAGCGAACAGCTGTAAGTGGGCAACCCCGATGCAGATTACCTAATATTGAATTCGTGACTTTTGACTGAGCAAAGTTCGTTAGTAAGCGCCGAACTGACTGTCACCTGACAGGCAGGTTTCGCTGCCCACGGTCTTGGCGCAAGGTCACCCTCATGACGATTTGCGAAGCTCTCAACAATGTTTTGACGACTATTCAAGCTGCAAAATTCGCAACATGTTCTACGATCTAAATATCCCATACATCCCGAACGACCCAAATACCCTGGATATACTTCATTTCCTCGCTGAATGTAAGGCGCCCTTGTCTACTACCTCAGTGGATTATATGTGGTTTAAGGCTCTAATGTCTTCTCTTGCGTAGTGGGCTATACCACTGTGGCGTTATCCCAGTCGATTTCGACGAAAGTCCCTCCAAATCAAAAACCGCCAGCTTTGCCCACGAATATACCCAAGTCCATAACCCTGCTTACCCGGCTCAACCTCACCGTGTCTGATCCGTCGCAAAATCCACGACTTGTTGCACTAGCACAGTCCTATTCGCTTCTTGCCATACGACCAACGAACGAAAAGTCCTTAACACAAGCCTGCAATAGCCTCGATTGCGATATCATATCCCTTGACCTTTCCGTTCGTCTACCTTTCCATTTTAAGTTCAAGACTCTTTCGGCTGCTATTTCTCGGGGCGTGCGTTTTGAAATCTGCTATGGCCCTGGAGTGACTGGAAGTGGACTGGAAGCCAGAAGGAATTTGATAAGCAATGCCATTGCTTTAGTACGCGCCACAAGGGGCCGAGGCATTATCATTTCCAGTGAAGCAAAACAAGCTCTTGGTGCCCGAGCTCCTTGGGATGTAATAAATTTGGCGTGTCTCTGGGGAATGTCCCAGGAGACTGCAAAAGATGCATTATGCGAGGAGGCACGGAGAGTTGTCGCCCTAGCAGGCATGAAAAGATCTAGTTGGAGAGGGACTGTGGATGTGCTTTTCGGGGGAGAGAAACTGAACATATCTAATGATAAAGCTTTGCAAACAAAAGTCGTTACTGGAACTGAGCCACTGAAGCCCGGCAATAGCGTCAAAAGAACGGTGTCCGATAGAGAAGGAACACTGGGATCGGAAATCCCGATGTCTAAACGTGAGTCGAAACGAAGGGCAAAGAAGGCGAGGCTGGAAAATTTTGGGGACAATTCGCCAACGGAACCTGGAAATACGAAAACATGATATATTTCAAAAATACGCCGCATTTGATCGGTTTTTCAGAACGATAACAGTGAGAGTGACCGGATTAGTATTTGTTGGTGCGAAATGCGAGGTTCGCGACCTGGGACGGAATAAATACAAGTTCCAACTACGATGATGCCGGTATCATAAGGTTCATACATACAATAGTATGGTCATCCTCCCAGGCTAAAAACCAAAGTGCTTTGAAGTTGCAGAGAGGCAATATCAATTTCCCCTTCAGATACTGGCAATGTTGGTGTGCTGGTCTCAATACTGGTTTCATCAGTCGATGTGGGCGCCGTAGACAGCGTGCTGGGGCTCATAGAAGGGGACAGAGTTTCCATAGGTGCAGCAAGGTTAGGGCCCGCTGAGTTTACTGGGGCCGGTGACTCCAATTCGAGTGTTTCTGAGACTCCGGGGGGGTCGGGTAGAGGTATCGACGGTTCAGTGGGGGTTGCTAGAATAGGAGATGTTATCGCTGGGGGAATATCAAGCCCAGAATTGATCGGAGATATTGGAACGATTGCCGTTGTAGTTTCAGCCCCGGAGGAGCTCGCGAGAATTGACTCTGACGTTGATGCTTCTCCGATACCACCGCTACTTATTGGGCCCTGTGGTTGGCTGAATGCATCGGATGGGCACGAACACGTACAGGGACATTGACCATCGGGACCGTTAGCTCCCATGGAGGGTCGCTGCCGTTCGAAGTCCTGTTGCTCATCAATGCTCGGCACCTCCCCAGTGCCTTGCTGTCCCGTTTCCTTCTGCCTTTGGCCACCCTGTTGTTTTTCGCTCCCCAGCTGTCCTTCGATGCCATTGCTGCCTTGTCCAATTGTCGGAGGCCTGCCTCCGAATCCCGGTTGCCCATCGAAGGAAACGATAACAGTGATGTCGCTGTTCCCCTGACCGCCACTATTGGCGGAAAATGACGTCCCCTCGGGGATAGAATATGACTGCGCAATCATCAGTTAAAAGACGATATGAGTGCTTAACTAAAATGTGACTATTTTCGCCTTACCACAGATGTCCTCTTGTTTATCAAAGGCCTGTATTTTATACCCTCGAACGCCTAACCCAAAATTAGGAAACTTTTATCCAGAAATCACTTTGATTTAATAACTGAGCTGAGATTCACACCCTTTCAAATGTTCCTCCTTTGGACCGCTCTCCGATTGCTTTACAATCTCCTTTTGTCACTCCCTAGGTGTTAAGTCAGCTAAACCGCAGAGATGGCATATTAGGCTCAGTGCATACAAAAAGAAGCTCCAGCCAAACCACTGTTAATTGAAGAATCAACATTTCTATGCCCAGGGCTGATCCTCACGAAGTAGCAACCATCCGACTATCCTTTGAATTAGCTTGTGCCCGAAGTTTTCTGTCATCCAAACAGTCGCTGAAATCCTTCTGGGGAATACTTACGTATATGGCTTGTAGCCAAATGCCTGCAACGGTCAATACACGTCAGTCGGAGCGCAAAAGAAGTTGAATTAACGAAAAGAAAAGCGGGGTGAGGACAAGCAAGAATGAAATTTAGGGATGAGGAGGAGAAGTAGTTGAAGCTAACAAGGTCGATTTTGATGTTCTCCTTGGTTAGGCTGTGACTGTATCAAGAGGGCTGGATCCCACATTTTAGTCACTCGTTCCAACAGATAAAGGCCAATTTTGGCTTGCTAGGTTATTTAAAATTGAGAGCATGAGATTTGTCTCTTTGGTTCATACACCCAAAGTTGCAAAATAAGCTGGAAAGTTCATCAGCGCCGGTGTTATCTCGGGATGCTGTAGTTAGTGAATATTGCAAAACAGGAGGAGTCTCAGATCACGACACAAGTGTGTTGCAGAAGGAGGATCTCTAGCATTGACAAAACAGGAATTTAACTGTAAAGACAAGATTCTGTAATAACTTATAAATGGAAAAGAGGCCGATTTCTGGTAAGAGAGCTTTGCGCACGGTGCATTATGGTTATGTTGATAACGCAAAGGTTATCAGGAGAGTCATCAAGATGTTCTATGACTAGAACATTTTGCAAATTCTCATCTTCCATTTACCCCTGTAATCCAGCTAATGCTAATGTCCTTAAGAGTACAGAGTATAGCACATTGCCTATACAGTGAATTACAAGTGGTAGGATGGAGCACTGAGTTGAAGACCAGCGGTCCTGAATGTTTGCAAGGTTTGCATTTCAGCTGAAACTCAAAATGATTTCTCTGAAATCAGATATTTTGAAGATGCGATGGTGGTTCACAACTGATTAGCATCACAACACACAATTTGGGACATAATGATGCTGAGAGAAGTGTATGTTTTGCCATTATTTTTGCTCCTGCTCTGCTAGGAAAGATGAGCTGACTGATTGCGCAACATCCAGCAAAGCACGAAACCCACGCACTGCGCGAATCCTCAAGGCGCGAGAACCGCAACTTATTGAGCAGCCGAAACGCGTCCTCCTTCTCCATGGGCCAAAATGTCCATTCCCTCTTCGAACCGCACTGAAAACCTTTCATTCTCTCACCCAACCCCACTCGATCCTTTTTCACAAGAAGAACGAAAATATTCACCCATTTGAAAATACTGAAAGTTTGGAGTTTTTAGCAACAAAAAATGAATGTGGCATCGTTATATGGGGTAGTAGTAACAAAAAGCGACCAAATTGCATTACATTAGTGCGTGTGTTCGATGCGAAAGTTTTGGAGATGTGTGAGCTATTGCTGCTTGGAACGCAAGAGCAGATGGAGCAGGATGCTGCAGCCCGGAGTGGATTTCACACAAAGCTAAATGTCGGTCTGGGTATGAAGCCTATGATATTGTTTGCTGGTAGCGCATGGGCAGACTCTACCGTGCCAACGTTTGCCATGCTCAAGAGCATGCTGTTGGATATTTTCAAGATCGAGGAAACAGCAAAAATCGATGTCGAAGGATTACAATACTTGCTCACGGTTGCCGCCGATGAGCTAAGCGAAGGAACAACACCTGTTATTCATTTGCGGTGGTACCGAATTCGGACTAAAAAAAGCGGCCAGAAGCTTCCGCGAGTTGAATTGGACGAAATTGGCCCGAAATTCGATTTTAGGTTAGGCCGTATTCGAGAAGCTGATCAAAGCATGATGAAGGAGGCTATGAAGCAAGGAAAGCGGCCACAAGATGCTGAGAAATCGAAGAAGAACATCAGTATGGATTCTATCGGCGACAAGATTGGACGAGTCCACCTTGGTCGTCAAGACCTAAGCGGGTTACAAACGAGAAAAATGAAAGGGCTTAAGCGTAGAAATGATATGGAAGATGAAAATGCTGACGTCGAGATGATGGATGTTGATCTAGCGGAGGAAGAGACCAACAAGAGACCAAGAACAGACTGAGAATTATTGTTGATATTTTCCTTTTAGCACGGCGTTAGAAGGGAGGGTTGGTCTTGCTGTCAAAAGTCCGCTTTTTTCTTCCGTTTTGCCTACTATGGAATGCTTCAATCTCATATTGGCAATATCAAGGCATCTTTTCGCTTCTTGATGAAAATTCATAGTCTTCAAACCGCGAGTTGCGTAGAGGACTTTTGAGCCTGCTTTCCCTTGTGTCATTTATGACATAGAATTATATCCCATTCCTTTTCGTCCGCGGGTCTTTTATATATCGAGGCCGCGGCAACGGCGGCTATTGCGGCAGTGAGCTCAAGCTAGCTGGCGGTCACGTGAAATGCCAGTGACGTCGGCCGGAGCAGGAAGTAACTTAATCCGGCGCTACCAAGCTTTGGAACCGCCGATTAGCTGGGTACTTCTCACATGCCGAGGAACTTGACGAGGAGGGACAATCACCATGACCCGGCCACAGGCTCTCGAGCGGAACAAGCATGCCATGGGACTCTTCACAACGAGAACGAGATTTCCGGCTTTTTCTGTTATTATTGGATATCCCGCTTCATAACATTCACGACTACGGGGTAGTTAACTAGCTGTCAGAGATTCGTACCAGCAGCGGGTTGCGGGTTAAATTCGTACCTGTGGACTTGATAACTGGCTGACCGGGCCACCGGTGCGCAATTATACAATGGAGTCGCTAAGGGTACGCATCACAACCAATATTGGAGCATCATAAGCTCATCTTCTCTCAGGATGCACTTAATACGATTGCTTTGAAACCAGAGTTAGCTCCCTTACTCGCCATTCTTAAGAGCGCCCGCAATGGCGCTGTCTATGGAAGTAAAGTCCGCTTCCCCCATGCATTAGTGTACGGTACTCTCCCACGCCTGTCTAGCTATGGTTTGTTGCTGAATAGTTTAAAATTAGGATGATATTCCTTTTCCGGTCAGGGAGGTATGTTTATTTACCCAACATCTGCATTGAACGACATGAATTGACTTTTATTCATTCCGTAGTCTACGTGAAAAAGCTCGACTCGTCTTGAAGGCAACGAGGCAACATGCGCGGAACCTGGCGACCTTTGCTGTGGTATATAAGTCGTCAATGTTGGGCTTGCGATATCTGGGACAGGGTGGTAAGGAGGGGCAGTACGATTCCTTCTTTGCTGGCTTATTGGGAGGATACGTTGTCTTCGGCCGGTCGCGATCAAGTGTTACCCAGCAGGTCCGAACCATAGCCCTCCGATAGAATTGGGCTTTTTGCATGAATTGAACTCGAACTGACACGACTCTATAGATTGTGATATACGTGTTTGCGCGTGTTGTCCTTGCGTTAGCGAGGCTTTCGATAGAACCAAACCCGAATCCTTTAGCAGCTTTCCTATCACCGAGCTCCCGAAACAAGGTCAAGGCCCACGCTTGGCCCGCGTTCGCGAGTCTTAGTTGGGCGTTTGTGATGTACCTTTTCCGTTGGCACCCAGAGGCTATCCAATCAAGTCTAAGAAGCAGCATGACCTATATGTATGTTTCACTTCCCCTCCAATACGTTGATGCTGGCCCCCCGATTCAGACATCTGATACTTATTTATTCACCCATAATAGTTATTCCGATTGCGATAAATGGGATTCAATAGAGACATTGTTGCTCCGCAACAAATAATGCTCGATATAAGAGCAGCTACGTTTGCTGCCATGTTCGACTCTTTGACGGGCAATCTCGGCCCGTTTCTTATCCTAAGCCTTACTCTGGTTTTCGATTACAACCGAAGCCTTTAGCTTTAGACATTCATACATGCATAGTGGCCATGGGCGGCCCGAGGTGATATATTTTTCGGAATCCTTTTTTTGGAAGACGCATTGTTGTATGTGTCATTCACAAATACTCCCCAGTTCCCTAAAATCCTATGTACATACATTTCCTGTAACGACGAGACTCTCAATGCTTGGATCATACTTCAGGCGATGGGCATTGACCCTCCTACCAAGTGCATTTTATATCTTGTGAATATGATCTTTAGGATCATCCATTGTATGATATTATGTCCAGCTCTAAGTAGTTACTTCATACAGAGTAAGTTCTCACATGTGAAATGCTAACTATGCCGGAATTCCGTAGGCCCGGCATTAACTTGACCAACCTTATGATAGTCTGAGCCGCATTGGATTCATTTTCCAGCTGATAGCAAGCTTGGAGAGGATTACTTTATAATTCGGCTGCAGTCATCGGCCCTGCCCAACGATCTTAAATACGAGCTGACTGTCCAATGGGGTTTGAACAGCAAGCGAATGACTCCATTGGGAAGAAGTTAACTATCTCAAGACCCCGCGAAGAGTGCATATGTATTTCAGCTTCTTGTTGGATAGTTGTATTCAACCACACGCAGCCACAACGAACGCAGAGAATCAGTGAGCCCTTGGCCTGCTCCTTGGTCATCCGCGACTAATTCTTCTAATATTCTTCCTGGTCTGATCATCTACCAGCCCTTGTTGCAAAGTGATGCACAACTTCATGCTTGTTCGATATCTCTCTACCTAATTTTGTCACCTTCAACATGGATGGAATTACTGCTGAAAAGGTCGGCGAGCCTTTCAGAGTGGCCAGTGATCTGCCTGTGTTCAAGCCCGGTCCCGATCAGATACTAGTCAAGTCAATCTACACGGCCATCAACCCAGTGTAATATTTTGCCTTGCATTCTTCTCTCCTGTTCTATTCAGCATATTGGAAATATGAGGGACAAGGCACTCCCTTCTTTTTGGCGGTTATCCGTTTACTCACTAGATATTTCTTTAGGGACCATATGATGCGAACGATGGGAGTCTTGGTCCGCGACTGGCCTCTTGTTCCCGGAGTTGATGCCGCCGGTGTTGTGGTCGAGGTTGGAAGTAATATCGCAGGCAAATTTAAAATCGGAGATCATGTCTGCGGGTGCACTCGTCTCGGGACTCCAGGACATGGTACCTGTCAGCAATACGTATGTATATTCGCAGCGCAAGGTTCCCTTCTATCCACGGACGGAATGGGCAGAATGCTAATCTGCAGAACTTGTCAAGTTTCTGATGGATGCAAATGTCACCATTCCTAAACCCAAGAATCTAAGCCTTCTAGAAGCTGCAACGGTTGGCGTGGGCTTGGAGGTTAGTATTCTGGAACTGGCGAAAAGCAATACTGTTGCTAGAAGTTAGCTCACCTTTCATTCAGACAGCCGCACTCGCTTTGTTTGATTGCCTTGACGTCAAAGTTCCTACACTCCAAGAAGTTCTAGACGAGAAAGAGCAAAAGCTTGAGGAGGACGAATGGGCCGTTGTCCTCGGAGGGTCTACTAGCGTTGGCAAGTTTGCAATCCAGGTATGTCAATGGACCTCGATATGATCTAGGGAGCAAGCCGCTGACCTATGTGACTTCAGTTGTTCCGTATTTGCGGATATAAAGTCCTTGCATCCTGCTCTGCGGGTTCTGCTGAAGTATGTTTTATGAACCATAAAAGCGATTCTCACGATATATTAACCAAAGGCCACGCAATAGCTTGTTAAGAAACTGGGGGCAGAGGTCGCTTTTAACTATAAAGAAGCTATTTCTGAGCAAGTGAAGACTGTATTGGGTTTCACCAAAGGCAAAATACACCGGGTCTTTGATGCTGCTGCCACCGGAGACGCCTTTGCAAAGGCCCTTTTCAAAGAGCTCCCCCAGGGCCCAAAGCTCTTTTCGTCCACAAACACCTGGTAAGGCTCAGTCGCCATGGGGAACATCTTTGGTCCACACATTTACTCATCTGATAATAGGAGCGGAATATCCGATTTTGAGGGCGGAAAAACTCGAATCGTGGAAGCCGGTGCTCTAGGAAATCCAGACGGCGAGCGTATCAATAAGCTGATTGAGGGTTGGATTCCAGTCCTAGTCGCTTTATTCGAAAAGGGAAAGCTTCAACCTAGTCCATACGACTTGATCGGAGAGGGCGGCTTTGAATCTGTCCTGCAAGCATTGGATTATCAGAGCAAAGGTGCCGGAGGGCCGAACAAAGTTGTCGTCAAAGTCCAAAACGAGTAACTAGCTGTAGATTGCTGCGTATCAAGTAGTTAACGAAGTTCCTCGAGTTTGAGGGATGCTGTGCACTTGCTAGAGCTTGTTGGACGAAAGACCAAAGGTGTATTTCTGCATCCTTAACTGGCTAGTTATTACACTCGTGAGTTAGGTAGTTAGCCCGGAGGTCTGGTTCGTGTGACTTGAAGCCAGGCTGGACACCGCGGACTTCAACATCGAATCCTACATAGTCTCTGTGAGATGACCATGATGGATTATCCCTTCCTTAGGTTTACGCCGAAGACGGCCATCCTGGCCACAACGCCCCTCACAGATGAAGCGTTTGCACCTTATGGCACTATTGTCAGCTCCCCGTTGCCCGGCGGCCTGATTGCTCCGCCATCCAATCTTTCGACCTTGCCCTCTAGGCGTACGAAACCAACACTTGTGAACCAGGGATTCGCCATAAAGTACAGCCCAGTTTCGCCCGTCCAGAATTTCTACGACAATGGCCGTGTCCCCGCAGCGCCGCGTATGAGTTTGTTCTCATGCTTTCCCCGAAACCTACGGCGATCTAGTGACATTGTGCCAAAGGCCTTTTTTGATGTGCAGCTCCTGGAAAGGCATCCGTATACTTCGCAAACGTTTATACCGCTATCAACTAGCTCCCAGAATGTCACTACTGGGCCAGGCAATGATAGTAGCAGCCGTTCTCAAAGCGCAGACCACGATGAGGCGACATACCTGGTCATCGTTGCGCCAAGCTTGACTGGTCAAACTGCTGCGGGTACGTTAAGGGCAAAGGGTGCTTGTTCAGACTCAATTACTATTCAAAACCCTCCGGACCTGTCCAACCTACAAGCATTTGTTGCGAAGCCCGGCCAGGCGGTGACATACGCAGCTGGGACATGGCATGCTCCGATGGTAGTTCTTGGAGAGAAGCGAATTGATTTTGTTGTGGTGCAGTTTATGAACGGAATCGAAGAAGACGACTGTCAACTAGTTTCCTTCGATTCAATCGCGATTAATATTGAAAGCCATGCGCAAAAGCAGGCGGATCTAGGGAAGCTGGCAAAGCTCTGACAGCTCTTATATTTATCTATGTAATCGAAGGGGTATCGTCTCTAAGACCTTCTTATCTAGAGTCATCCAAGGACAAATCAGTGCAATTGATAGCACTGTCTTTATCCCAAGCATGATCAGAGAACCACCTAAGACACATCCTTAATCTTTTCCTGGAGAATCAAGTCAACATTTATACTGATTCCTCAATGGCATCAATACCCTCTTATTGATTTACGGTTTAATGGAAACTAGATCACTTTGGAAATCTGATTTGATCTCAACAGTCACCAGCCTTGATTCGGTCTGACATTTCTCAGAGCCTGCCGTATCCATATCCGACATGGCGAGTGCTATTGAGCTGAGTCCCCTTTTTGGCGAATTTAGATCCGCAGACGTTGCGAGTAAACGGGGAATGACCTGTAATATTCAACTGTAAGGACACTTCCACAATGAGTATGCAGTTCAAGGGCAGAACCTGCTGTGTCATTGTCTGGCCAAGACGGTTGCGCTTGTTTGGCTTTCTTCCATCCGCGGCTGCGACAATATCGGTGACATGTCGTGTAAGACGGTCCTCGCTACCTCTATAACACTTTGCGGCACACCGGCAATACGCGCAACCTTGAGAGCATGAGATTTCCGATTCACTCCTGGTTCCAATTTATGGATAAAGGAGAACGATCCATTGGATTCCTCGATAATACCCGTGCAATAGCGACCCAAATTCCCAAAATCGGATGTCATATCCGCTAGTGAATGGAAATGGGTGGCAAATAGTGTGCGGCATCTGCTAACATCATGTAAGTGCTGTAAGCATGCAAACCCGATCGCAATTCCGTCTTCAGGTGCTGTTCCTCGACCAACTTCATCCATTATCACGAACGACCGTTGCGAAGCATGTTTTAAGATCGCGGCAGTTTCCAACATCTCAACCATGAATGTCGATTGGTCCCGAAAGAGGTCGTCAGCAGCACCTATGCGACTGAATATTTGATCCACTATTCCAAGCTCCGCGTACTCAGCAGGGACAAAGGAGCCTACTTGGGCGAGTATGGTTATTAACGCATTCTGTCGTAAAAATGTGCTTTTCCCCGCCATGTTTGGACCGGTGATGAGCCAAATCCTCTCCTGGCCGCCGATGAAACAATCATTATTTATGAACGGCCGCCCTTTTTCTTCCAATCCAAGTTTGACAGTTGGATGTCTTCCACCAACAATCTTATGAGAAAATCCCATGTTTAAAATTGGCCGTACCATGCCTTGTTCTCGGGCCAAGAAAGCAAACGAGCATGCCACGTCGAGCTCGTCTAAGACTGCAGAATTCCGGCGAAGCTTCACCAGGTTTCGAATGACTGCTTGCCTCAAACTCTTGAAGATAAGCTGCTCTTCAGAGCGAATTTGAAGTTTCATTTCGTCAATTCGAGCGCCAAGGTTTGTCCAAGATGGTAAGTGAAACGAGCGAGTTGATTTTGAGGATGCAACTGTGCGGGTAACTCCAAGGGCATCCAGACATTGCGACATGGCTTTCGACCCTTTTATATGCACAATGTGACCCAATCCGGGAGTCCACTTTAGGCTCAGATTCGTCGTCTTTGCATCACTTCGCAGCTTTTCTGTTAAGGATGTCTTCTCCTGGTATAATGATTCTAGAGATTTGTGTAGTTGTTGCAACGTGAAACTTGCGTGACGCCGCATGATCCAAGTATTTGATTCATCGGTTTCCGATTCCTTCGAATCTCTGGATCTATCCGTTTTCTGTGATCTGACCCGCTTGGGCAGGGAATCAAAGTCTTCTAACGACCCTTCAGTTGCAATAACTTCATGGGCCAGTGCTGCCGCGTCTGCAGCATCTTGCTCTTCGATCCGTTGTTTTCGCAATAACGCCTCCTCATCGATTGTCTGCAAAATACGCGTTGAGAGCTCTTCAGGGCCATCCATATTAAGCCGACACACCATTGAACGTAGAGTTTCACACCGATGGGATATCGAATCCGGCGCTTTTTCTCCTCGGTCGTCGCCTACCTGCTCTGAGAGAACGGATTTTATTCGACTCGATGCATCGATGGCCCGAGATAAACAAAGAAGATCATCTGCGTCTCCTCGCCCCAAAGAAAATTTCTGGACTAGTCTCTGGGAGTCGTAACTTCGTTTCAGTAGCAGAGTTATGTTTTCTTGCAAATCAGGGTCTTCGACGAATCCGGACACAAGATCCAAGCGTTGATCAATGACTGACAAAGATGCTGAAGGTGAAGCTACACAGTCCGGTTAATAAGTGCGGACATACATTGCAACACCAGGGGCAGGTCGCTGGTACATACTTAATCTATCCCGGAGAAGACGCGCGCCACTTTTGGTCGAGGTTCGTCGAACAGCATGCAAAAGGCTTCCTTTTCCTAAGCCGTCCCGAGCGGTTTCTAAAATTTCAAGTCCCTTGAGACTATTTCGATCGATGATCATGGTATCCTCCAGGTGCTTGCGACGAGGTGCCTGGAGTTTCACGTCCATCCCTTGCATCTGAGTTTGAACGTATTCCAACAACACATGACAAGCGGCAGTCTCTTCCGTAGAAAATGTTGCAGCTAGATCTAGTGAAATCGGGGATTCGAAGCTGTCGCTCCACGCCGACAAAGGTCTGATAGAATGTGGGCGAGGGAAGTATGTCAGACGATGACCTTGGCCAACTAAGTTCTGTATTTCTCGCCTGAGAGAATGCCCGAGTCCTTCGTCAAGCATGACCTCCTTGGCGCCGATTCTTACGAGCGCTGATGGTAACATTGAGCGAGTCGTATGCTGAGTGAAGAAGTCTCCCGTAGATAGATCTAACCATGACAAGCCGACAGATTGATCACTTGAGCTGGATAGTTCATCCGATGAGAGCATCGTCGTATCAACTGATTTTGCTTCTTGGTCGCCGGTATTGATATATAAGGCAAGGAGAAAATTGTGCTCATAATGATCCATGAATTTTTCGTCGATAAGGGTTCCTGGAGTTACAATTCTGGCTACCTTGCGGTTGAACATCAGGCCATTTGACCTGGCCTTGCCTGCAAGATTGTTTGCAAATTCTTCACTGATCGCGACATACTTCTGTAGGTCCTGAACTAAAATTTTAAGGAAACGGTCTAGTTGGTAGAAAGGAAACCCAGCCATTGGTACAGTGCCTGCACTTGTTTTCTTGAATGCCAGTTTCAAATTTAGGAGAGGGGCCAACTCTTCGGCCTGCCCAAAATACAACTACAGACTATGTTAGACGGATTTTCCATCGCTTGAAAAGGTGAGGATGGATTCCTTGCCTCATAAAAGCTTCCAACCCGTGTCAAGAGAACACAGTTTTTGAATTTCAGCATATTATTTCTAGCCCCCTGAATCACAGAAGGGTACTGTGGAGAGTCATCTATTAATGGCACGAGATTCTCGCCCGTGTCGAGGCGACCTTGGGCGAGGTCTTTGAGCTTGACAGAGACTTTCTTCTTCGCAGGTCGCCATGATGACTGCCGGAAGAGGCGTCGGCCAGGCTGATGTCCAAAAACGAACCAGATGGCATTCGAAAAAGGTGGTCGCACCGGCGCCAAGTTCAGTGCTCGAGCATGACGCGCTATAATGCTCATCATCCACAATCCGCAGGATGCTGGAATGGGGCGGTCGTTGACCTGGAGGCAGGTGGTTCATGGATGTCGAAGTGTCTATGGGAAGACGGTCGACTGAGGCACGTGATGGCGTACCTGCTTACATAACTAACTAAACTAAGCTAACTAGCTAGTTAAACAGCCCTTTATTGCCACTCGGTTCCGCCTTCGCTGCATGGTGCAGTTTGGATGCTTTTCAACTGCGGCTCGCTCTCTGTGAACCCATTGAGCGCCGACAACTTCACCGCCGGATTTGAGACGCGTTATCCAGCAGGTGGACATTTTCTCCCGTCTACGTTGGTTTGGGAGATTGTTGATACCTATCTCGATATATTTATCTTTGCAACGCGTCCATTTGACGGACCGCAAAGATGGCGGATCCAAACAATGTGTCGCAATACAAATATTCGGCGATGTCTAACCTGGTCCTCCAGGCTGACAGACGCTTTGTTACTCGCCGAACAGATGAAGTTACGGGCGATCCAGAATCGCTGGCCGGTCGGATCAACATCAAAGATATGGGAACCCGAGCGGCCATCCCTGAAGCGACGAAGCCGAAAAAGCAAACCGGGCTGAAAGACATCGAGCGCGGCTCAATTAGAGAGGGTCAAGATGTCCTGCAGAGAGAACAGAGAAAAAGGAAAAGAGGGGACCCAGCTCAGCTTCGCGGAGTGGGCATTCTATCCGCCGCCGATGCGCTTGTCGAAGGTCTTAAATATCGACCCAGAACTGCTGCGACCAGAGAGACCTACAACTTCATACTCACAATGACGGCTAATAGCCTCGGCGATGTACCTCACGAAGTCGTTCGAAGTGCTGCTGACGCTGTACTGGAGATCTTGAAGGACGATAATATGAAGGACTTTGATAAGAAGAAGGAAATCGACGACCTTTTGGGCTCGTCTATGGGTCCCAAACAGTTCAACGAGCTGGTAAACCTAGGCAAAAAAATCACCGACTACGATGCACAAGATGAAGAGGAGAATAAAACCGGCTTGGACGGCGCCGAGGCCGGTGAAGAATTAGATGAGCGACAAGGGGTGGCGGTCGTATTCGATGAATCGGAGGATGAAGAAGAGGGTCTTAGAGGGGAACTCGAAATCAGAGATGACGACGATGCATCAGAAGAAGACGAAGAACAGGCGTCTGATCTGGATAACGAACCAGACGCACCGGTGCCCAGACCTGTGGCGGACGGAGCTGGCGATGAGTTGGGCTCGGAACAAATGATCTTAGACGGGGGCGCTCAGTTATCGACGGGGACAAACACGAAAGCTGCCGCGAGGCAAGTACCTGTGCGGGAGATCGATGCTTATTGGCTTCAAAGGCAGATCGGACAGGTCTACGCTGATGCCCACGTTCAACATCAAAAAGCTCAAGAAGCTTTCAGAATTATGAGCGACGTATCCGACGACGGGACAGGCAAACCGTTACGAGAAGTTGAGAACGACTTAATGGATCTTTTTGATTACGATTACCCGGATTTGGTGGGGAAGCTGGTAGTCAATCGAGACAGGATAGTCTGGGTCACCAAATGGAGGAGAGTCGCAGAGGATGCCGATGCTAGACACCTTGTCGAAAATGAAATGATAGAAGCTGGTCATCGATCCATTTTGGACCTACTTCGAGGGAAAGACGAAGAAACTGAAAGGTCTGCAAAAAAGATCAAGGTAGACCTAATGGATATTGACGTACCGTCGGACAAAAAGCCAGAAGAGTTGAAGGTGAAACAAGACGATAGCGGGTTGACAGGCGGGCTTCATCCTAAGAGGCTGATTAACCTCGAAGACTTGGTTTTTGACCAGGGCAATCATTTAATGACAAACCCGAACGTGAAGCTTCCGCAAGGGTCAACGAAAAGAACATTCAAAGGATATGAAGAAATTCATGTGCCCGCCCCAAAAGCAAGGAAAGATACCGCCGATGAGCCAAACATCCCAACTTCGGAGCTTCCAGACTGGGCACGTATTGGCTTTGGGAGCGCCAAACAGTTGAATCGTATCCAGACCAAGTGCTTTCCCACAGCTTTCCATGGAGACGGCAACATGCTTGTTTGCGCGCCAACCGGCTCGGGAAAAACGAATGTTGCGATGCTTACCATGTTGCGAGAAATTGGCAAAAATCGAAACCCGAATACAGGTGAAATCATGCTTGATGATTTCAAAATTGTTTATGTTGCACCACTGAAGGCATTGGTTCAAGAACAAGTAGGCAACTTTGGGAAGCGATTGGAACCTTATGGTATCAAGGTCTCTGAGCTCACAGGAGATCGTCAATTAACAAAACAACAAATTGCGGACACTCAAGTCATCGTTACCACACCAGAGAAGTGGGATATTATCACTCGAAAGGCCACGGATACTAGCTACACGAGGCTAGTGAGGCTGATCATTATCGATGAAATCCACTTGCTCCACGACGAAAGGGGCCCGGTTCTCGAAAGCATAGTCAGCCGAACAATTCGACGGACCGAACAAACTGGAGACCCTGTCCGTTTGGTCGGGCTTAGTGCTACTTTGCCAAACTACCGCGACGTCGGCAGCTTCCTCCGTGTTGATCCCATCAATGGCCTCTTTCATTTTGATGGCTCGTATAGGCCATGCCCATTAAAGCAAGAATTCATTGGAGTAACGGAGAAGAAAGCTATCAAACAGCTGAAAACAATGAATGATGTTTGTTACACCAAAGTGCTTGAGCAGGTTGGAACCAACAAAAACCAAATGTTAATATTCGTCCACTCAAGGAAAGATACCGCGAAAACTGCCAGATACATAAGGGATAAAGCAGTCGAAATGGAAACCATTGGCCAGATTCTGCGCAGTGATGCGGCCAGCCGGGCTATTTTATCGGAAGAAGCTGAAAGCGTCAATGACCCGTCACTGAAAGACTTGATGCCGTATGGCTTTGGTATCCATCACGCTGGTATGAGCAAGGCTGATCGAACATCTGTTGAGGACCTTTTCGCAGATGGCAGCTTGCAGGTCCTGGTTTGTACCGCAACATTGGCGTGGGGTGTTAACCTTCCTGCTCATACGGTTATCATCAAAGGAACTCAAGTTTATTCCCCAGAGAAGGGCAGTTGGGTTGAATTAAGCCCTCAAGATGTGCTGCAGATGCTGGGAAGAGCCGGCCGTCCTCAGTATGATTCGTTCGGTGAAGGCATTATCATCACTACCCAAGCAGAGTTACAGTATTATCTCTCATTGTTGAACCAGCAGCTTCCGATCGAAAGTCAGTTGATGAGCAAACTTGCTGACAACTTGAATGCCGAAGTTGTGCTGGGCAATATCCGTAACCGTGACGAGGGAGTTGAATGGTTGGGATATACTTACTTATTTGTGAGAATGATACGCTCTCCTGGTCTCTATAGCGTTGGCGCAGACTATGAAAACGACGAGGCTCTTGAGCAAAGACGTGTGGATTTAATACATTCGGCAGCCACTGTGCTCGGAAATGCTGGCCTCATCAAGTACGACAAACAGAGCGGAAAGCTTCAATCGACGGAATTAGGCAGGATTGCCTCCCATTATTATATAACTCACAGCTCCATGCTCACATACAACCGCCATCTGCAGCCGATGATTTCAGCAATTGACCTTTTCCGTATATTTTCCTTGAGCGATGAGTTCAAGTATATCCCGGTTCGTCAAGACGAGAAACTAGAGCTGGCGAAGTTGCTTGGCCGCGTTCCTATTCCCGTAAAGGAGGGTATTGAAGAGCCACACGCAAAGATCAATGTCCTCCTACAAGCTTTCATATCTCGCTTGAAGCTTGAAGGACTCGCTCTCATGGCAGACATGGTATATGTTACACAGTCTGCTGGTCGTATCCTTCGCGCAATTTTCGAAATTACTCTTAGAAAAGGGTGGTCTTCTGTGGCTAAAACGGCTCTCGACTTGTGCAAAATGGCGGAAAAGCGAATGTGGCCAACGATGTCCCCTCTCCGTCAATTCCCAACTTGTCCCCGTGAAATCATCCAAAAGGCCGAAAAGAAAGATGTTCCATGGTCAAGCTATTTCGATCTTGACCCGCCCAGGATGGGCGAGCTCCTTGGTGTACCAAAAGCCGGCCGGACAGTATGTGACCTTGTTGCAAAATTCCCTCGTCTGGACATGCAAGCCCAGGTCCAACCTATGACGCGCTCAATGCTTCGAGTTGAGCTTACGATAACGCCGAATTTCGTTTGGGATGATGCATTGCATGGTAACGCGGAGAGCTTCTGGGTCGTTGTCGAGGACTGCGATGGAGAAGAGATACTCTTTTACGACCAGTTTGTTCTTCGCAGGGAGTTTGCAACCGCCGAAATGAATGAACATTTAGTCGAGTTCACCGTTCCTATCACTGAGCCAATGCCTCCTAATTACTTCATTTCGCTGGTTTCTGATCGCTGGATGCACTCAGAAACCAAGATTGCCGTTGCTTTCCAAAAATTAATTCTTCCCGAGAAATTTCCTCCTCACACGCCGTTGTTAGATATGCAACGGGTACCGGTCAAAGCCTTGAAAGACCCGAATTACCTGGATTTATACCCCAAATGGGAGCATTTTAACAAAGTGCAAACGCAAGTCTTCAAATCGTTATTCGACTCTGATGACAACGTATTTATCGGGGCGCCTACTGGCAGCGGGAAGACTGTGTGTGCCGAGTTTGCCTTGCTTCGCCATTGGTCTAAAAATAATCATGGGAAGGCGGTTTACATTGCTCCTTTTCAGGAACTGGTTGATCAACGCCTTGCTGATTGGCAAGGTAGATTCCGGAAAATAAACGGCCCCAAAACGATCTCGAAGCTTACCGGGGAGACCACAGCTGATCTCAAAATTCTAGATCAGGCAGATCTTGTTTTAGCCACCCCTATTCAATGGGACGTACTGTCCCGGCAATGGCAGCGCCGAAAGAATGTTCAGGCAGTTGAGTTGTTCATTGCGGATGAGCTCCATATGCTAGGCGGCCAAGGCGGTTACGTGTATGAGGTGGTAGTGTCTCGAATGCACTACATCGCACTTCAGACTGAGAATAACCTTCGCATTGTGGGATTGAGCGTCCCACTCTCGAATGCTCGTGATCTTGGAGAGTGGCTAGGAGCAAAGAAGCACACTATCTACAATTTCAGCCCTCATGCTAGGCCAGTGCCTCTCGAACTACACCTTCAGTCGTTCACTATCCCTCATTTTCCGTCGCTTATGCTTGCAATGGCTAGGCCCGCCTACTTGGCTATCTTACAACTCTCTCCGACCAAGCCTGCTCTGATATTTGTTCCCTCGCGTAAACAGACGCGTTCAACTGCTTTAGACCTAGTAGCTGCGTGTATCGCAAACGATGCTGAAGATCGGTTTCTCCATACTGAAATTGATCAAATTGCACCCCTGTTGGATCGAATTGATGAACGAGCTTTGGCGGAATCTATATCTCACGGCATTGGCTACTACCATGAAGCACTCAGCAAGGGCGACAAACGCATCGTATCTCACTTGTTCAAAATTGGGGCGATTCAAGTCATGATAGCCTCACGGGACGTGTGTTGGGAAATTGAATTCACAGCACATCTTGTCATTGTCATGAATACCCAGTTCTTTGACGGCCGAGAACATAGATATATCGACTACCCGATTAGCGAAATTCTTCAAATGTTCGGAAAAGCTTCTCGACCTTTGGAGGACCAGAGCGGCAAGGGTGTTTTGATGGTTCCTGCGGTGAAGAGAGATTACTATAAGAAGTTCCTCAACGAAGCTTTGCCCATGGAAAGCCATCTACAACTCTATTTACACGACGCTTTTGTTACAGAAATAAGTACAAGGACCATTTCTTCTACGCAAGATGCTGTGGATTGGATGACTTATACTTATTTCTATCGACGGCTATTAGCGAATCCGAGCTATTATGGATTGAGTGGTCTAGATCACGAAGCTCTTAGCACATTCTTGTCTGAGATTGTCGAGAATACGTTGAAAGAATTGGCAGAAGCAAACCTTGTTGACTTGGATGAAGAAGATGACACCATCTCACCACTCAACGCTGCCATGATTGCGGCTTATTACAACATATCTTTCATCACGATGCAAACGTTCCTCTTATCATTGAGCGCTCGGACGAAACTGAAAGGTATCCTGGAAATCGTTACAGCTGCAACCGAGTTTGAAAGCATCCAGGTTCGGCGCCATGAAGAGCATATCCTCCGTCGTATATATGATCGTGTGCCGGTTAAGATGTCGCAACCTGCCTACGATTCTCCTCATTTCAAGGCATTCGTCCTTTTACAGGCGCACTTCTCACGGATGCAGCTTCCCATCGACTTGGGCAAGGACCAAGAAGTTATATTGAGCAGAGTACTCAGCCTTCTTAGCGCTTGCGTTGATGTGCTTTCTTCCGAAGGTCACTTAAACGCCATGAATGCTATGGAGATGTCGCAGATGATTGTACAAGCCATGTGGGACAGAGATAGCCCATTGAAACAAATCCCGCACTTCAACCCAGACACCATCAAGGCTGCCAATGATTTTAAGTATGTCGACTCCCCCTGCTTTGATTATTGCTCGCCCCTGACTAACTGTCCTCACTCTCGTAGGATTCGAGATGTTTTCGAGTTTATGGAGGCCATGGACCCTGCGGAGAATAAAGACTATGCCGGCTTGGTCAAACGCCTTGGACTTGGCAACAAACAACTTGCTGAGGTTGCGGCATTCACCAACGACAAATATCCTAGCATTGATCTCAACTTCACGCTAGTGGACGAGGATACTATTACCGCTGGGGAACCCGCGTACATCAAGGTCAAATTGGAACGGGAGGCAGATGAAGACGAAGAACCCGATACCACCGTTTCGGCACCGTTTTACCCAGGCAAGAAAGTGGAAAGTTGGTGGCTTGTTGTTGGTGAAGAGAAGACCAACAGCCTGCTAGCAATTAAGCGAGTGGCAATAGGGAGAAAGCTAGAGGTCAAGCTTGAATATATTGTTCCTAGCCCTGGGGAGCACGAACTCACTCTGTACCTCATGAGCGACAGCTATGTTGGCGTGGATCAAGATCCCAGCTTCAAGATTAATGCCGCGGAAGGAATGGATGAGGATGAAGCGGATGAGGACGAAGAATCAGCAGAATAAGTGTATCAGCGAGTTGTTTGATCACTCTTCAAAATTCAATCTTTGGTACTAATAATCTGCGGCATGTACACGATAATTGAGTGGAAATTGACGACTGGCGGCTAGTTGGTTTAAGGGCTTTTCTTTCTTGTCACTACCGTGCATCTGTTCAGCTACATAGGGATCTCTAGTTTTTCTTTTACAAAAGGATGGATGTATAGACTTCGAAATCGAGTTTCAAAATATCACTATATCCATATCGCGGAGGACTATATCAAGGGGGAGTTCTGACTCCGCCTCGTACAGTAACTCTCCGAAATTCTTATCGAATATACCGAAACTGCCGTTGAAGAGATAAAATTCACATCTACACTCGTTACATAGTCGGAGGGGGCGAATAGGTAGGCATCAGATACATAGTCACACCTGGGGAAAAAAAAGGCAGAGAAAACCCTCAACACCGTATCATGTCAGACTATCATTGTACAGAAATAATCCTTTTGCAGGTTCATTAGAACGGATGAATGCTTCGAAACTCCGTCAGAGCAGGCAAGGATTTAAACCCCCGGGGGTAGCTCGTCGTTAGTGCCGTCGGGAAGTGACTGAACCGTTTGGTTTAGAATCTGGATCAGTTCGTCGATATCTGGTCGCTCGGAAGGCTCTACGCGCAAACAGCGACGGACCACGTCTTTTACCTCTGGGCTAATAGCGCCACCCTCCCTTGACAACATATCAGACTCTTCACCTGACGGCGGCTTACCTTTCCCTTTGACCGTCCCTGTCTTCTCGTCTGGGAATCGCCAATCACCCCCTAATACGCACATGCTGAGGCTACCTCCTGTTTCTTCGCTGCGGGCTTCAAAGGGGCTTTTTCCAACAAGGCAAGCATACATAGTACAGCCAAGGGACCATATGTCAACCTTGGTGTCTATGATGGAGCCAGTTTTGACGTCAAATAGCTCCGGTGCGCGGTAAGGCATTGTGCTGTGCTCGGCAGCGGTATCTTGGACGGCAATGGCAAGAGATCGGGATGTAATGGCGATCGGGCTGGGGGCCATAGATCCCAAGTCCATGAGAATAGGGGTCTTTCCATCATTGTCGAGCATGATGTTTCCTTTGACGGAAAAGAAATACTGTCAGCATCCTGAATCGGTTTGGAGATAGGGAATGCGATGCGTACCTGGCTTAATATCGCGATGGGCATATGGTCGATAGTCACCTTCCTCCATTCCTTCCTGGCTTCTAGTGACTTCTCCATCCATCAGCGGCTCTTGTTCAGTATCGTCATCTGACTCGCTTGTTGTTCTCATCTTCCTTCTTGATGCGTCCGCTTCTTGCCCTTCGCGCCGCACCATTTTCGCCTTCTTGACCGGCGTTGCGCCGCTGTTGATCCGGTACTGATGCATAGCCTTGAGGGCCTTGGCTACGCCCAGCATCATAACCATCAGTTCCTTTTCGGGAAACTGAGTATGATTGACGAGATTCGCGTTGATAGCGTCTTGAAGATTACCATGTTGGTAGAAAGGGAGAAGAATGTAGACTGTCTTGGATCCTGCATCTCCTCCATCTGAACGGAATTTCGAGCCCGATTCGGTCGCAACACAATGATCAATCGAATGGATGATATGCCGATTCCCGGTGAATAGAGTGTAGGCCTCGACTTCCTTCAGCGCCTGCGACACCGATTCCTGGCCGAAAGGGCACCTGATCTTCTTGAGGGCGAAGAGCTCCGATGTACTCTTGTCCTGGACAAGATAAACGTAAGAAAACCCGCCCTAGTTGCTTGTTAACGTGCATAAATCAAGGGAGTTACATACCGCTGCTCAACCAGACGGACGTACCTCGCCGAGTAAACGGAGAAGCTTGAAGCTGCGGTTATTGATTTTCAGCTGCGGGGAGCTCGGAAAACAGCACATGCAATCGGTAAAGGTATAGAGAAGGTCGAAGAAGTATTGAGCCATCTTGAGTACCTAGCTTGTAATGACCGCCGAACCTGGGAGATTGGGCGACACGAGAGCCACCGCGGTAGGTGAAACGGAGAGAAGATGTCAACAGGGGATATGAGCAATCGGACAATCCAGCTTGAGCTCTGGAATCCGAGAAACTGCGGCTTCTGTCTAGTGCGTATCGGGGCGCAGACACCAGGAGTCGTGCGAGGACCAAGGGAATCGCTGGATTGTAGATTGTGGCTGGGAGAAGACCACGCGACTTTCCGCCTTGCTGTCAAGGGCAGTGCGAACTGGCACTCAGTGGCCTCGAGATCGTGTTCGGTGAAGGATGAAGCCGTGTACATAGGTTGAGAGAGTAGCAATTGACGGTCGAGCCGCGAACGGGTGGACGAACTGTCACTAGCCAACTCTACTGCGTACCGACAATTCAAACGATCCACGGTTCAGGGAGAAAGATTATTTGATGTTGTTTACTGCATCTATACAGCTCCGTTGCGCGACCAAAGCAGCCGGCGTCAACGAGCTGCTTCTTGATCTCCGATGCCCACGAAGCTGGCTGGCTCGTCTGGTGATTGGGCATCTCTCACTTGCCGTCAAAAGTTTTCTCTCCCCTGTGCATCGACTCTCTTCTCTTCTCCAACAACCCTGCGCATGAATTATGACCGTTGGCAACAGTTTCACCGCTAGCTTTAGGCCAGTTTGAACGTCGGCTCTCTTGAACACCTGGTATGTTATTTCTTTTGGTTCCGTCAAACGCCCGCTATCCGTCATTCCAGAGAACTAAGCTCTGTACTTCCCCCTCGTCCAGGCCCCCGATCAGCACGAATCAACATGGCGTCCAGCGACGAGGCCCAGGTCGGCGATATTGTGAACGTACCCGGCGGTATGTACGGCACCGTGAAATTCGTTGGCGTTGTGGCAGGGAAACCCGGGCGGTTTGCCGGCGTCGAGTTGGCACCAGAACACGCTGGCAGGGGCAAGAATAACGGCGATGTGGAAGGGCGACATTACTTCAATACCTCCGTTCCCGGCTCTGGTATTTTTGTCCCTATGAATGGGAAGTACGTTACAAAGCGGCTGTCTGGAACACCACAGACGCCCGCGAGGCCGGTGACCAATTTCAGCCGATCTGTTGGCCCTGGAGTAGCCAACCCTACAGCGTCGTTGAACAGGCCGAAGTTCAGAAGGCCTTCTCTACCCCGTCCAGAATCGCCCAGAGCCCCCGTCGCGACATCTCCGCCCAAACTGAGCCTCGGGGGCTTGCGAACCCCGTCAGGATTTTCCAAGCTCACTCCCGGAAACGGAGGACCGCGCACGCCCCATAGGGCTATGCGGCCCTCCAGCCGGCCTCCATCGAGAATCAGCGTTGAGAGCAATACTCCATCCGTGGTAAAACGAGGCGAGCTTGTGCGGACGCCAGCATTTGATGACCAAGAGCTAATGGAAAGAGTCAAGTACTTGGAACATCAGTTACAGGAGCGTGATAGGCAACTAGAGGACCAAGCTACGACCCTGGCTGAATTTCAAAAAAGTATCACGGAGTTGGAAGGCTTGGATGCGCTGCAAGTCCGAGCGCAGCTCCGTGAGAAGAACGATAGGATTGCCGCTCTTACCGCAGAATTTGACAGCCATAGAGCAGATTTCCGAAGTACGCTAGATACCCTTGAGGTCGCCGCTTCAGAAACTGAAAGAGTATATGAGAAGCGGATCGAGGAATTGATGCAAGCAAACCGTGAGCTGCAGTCTCGTGGCGAGGATGTCGAGACAGTAGCGAGACAGCTCAAGCAACTCGAAGAACTTGTCTCTGAACTGGAAGAAGGCCTGGAAGACGCTCGCAGAGGTGAAGCGGAAGCCCGAGGCGAGGTGGAGTTCCTCCGAGGCGAGGTGGAAAGGACAAGGCTTGAATTGAAGCAGGAAAAAGAGAAATCGGCAGCGGTGTTCAAGGACGCGGGTGGCTCTCCAGATGGCGTGCATCGCCCGCTTTCAAGGGAGATTGACCAAAAGGACGACGAGATACGAGGTCTTAAAGCCATAATACATTCGCTGAGCCGTGGCGAGCCCACCCACCATGCACTGCACCAGCAGAATAGAATGTCTCAAGGCAGTAACAAAACGACAGACCACGATGACGGCCTTACCTCTCAGCTCGAAACTCGCATCCAGGAGCTTGAAACACATTCCGAGCGCAAATCATACAGAATCGAAGAACTAGAGCGCGAGCTGGAGAGGCAACGTGCCAACGGTCACCAAACCAGTCGCAATCGAAGTGGCACCATCACAACAAATCCTCTCAAAATCCAAAAGAATCAAAAATCCGGAGGGAATGCTGTCGCGACAAGTGTGCCTAACCATTCGCATACCCTGTCTGACCGCACTGTGGTCCCCAACGACTGGCGCGACTCTCCCACGACCAGTAACAGCCCCTATTTCTCTCCAATTCATGCGAATGACCCTCACCGGCTGCCGACCATGCAAGAATCCGACAATCACTCCTCCAGTACAGATGAAGAGAGCGCTGGCTGGTGCGAGATTTGTGAGACCAGCGGGCATGATATCCTCACCTGCACCAGCATGTTTAGTTCAGGAAATGCCGGCACGAAGAGTGAGGAGGCTGCGAATGATCAGCCCAGCCAATCTGCGGATGATCATCCCATAAGCAGCGACGATGCCACCCCAGGCTCAAGCCACAAGAACTCTGGGAGCCCGAGTTCACAGCGAACTGGGAGAGATGTTGTTCTCGAAGGGCTGAAGGGCATAGGAGGGTTACCGCCATCGTCGATGACTCCAATTGCAGGGAAAGCTTCCGGAGTCATTGACGAGACCAAATGGTGCGCGCTGTGTGAGCGAGATGGGCATGAAAGCATCGACTGTCCATTTGACGAATAAACAATATTACATCATGAGCTTTGTACTCTTCAACTTTTTTCAATCTAGACTCCCTTTCTCGTGACTGTATTGCTTGTTGTTTTATTATTATTTTTAATAGGGGAACGCTGATGGCAGGATCAAACTCAAAAACTGAACCTCTGCCAGACTTGTAGGAATTGAGATATATTATTCCGCTACTCTAGGCGGCTGGACGACTTCGCCTTCCTCATATTTCACACTTCGCACAGCTCCACAGGCTTTGCATTTTTGCTTCTCAGCATCAGCGGCAAACTCCTCGACCACGGCCTTGACCTGGGTACCTAGATCCGTGCAGCGGAAGCGCTTCTCCCAGACAATCTCCCCGCAGCCTTTACAGTACCACCGCATGCAGTCTGTTGCGTCTTCCGGCCTGGGCATCTCCAGCACTATGCCCACTGTATCTGCAAATCGAACCGGGCAATGGGGTGTGTTGGCCGGCAGGAGGAACAGTGAGCCCTCGTGAATAGGGATGTCCTGGAAGGTTGGCGGAGTGGTTGACTGGTCAACTGTCCTTAGCAGCATGGAGCCACGGTGCTGGTAGAAGAACTCTGGAGTGGGGTTGATGTGATAGTCGGTCCTGGCGTTTGGCCCGCCCACGACCATGACCGTGTAGCCCTGAGTTGCGGGCGAGGAGGGGTGGTAAACGCAATAGTTATTGATGGGAGGCTGGAGGAGGTGTGCGTTTTGCTCGAGCCTGGAGCCATCACTGGTTAGATTTTATGCGAGTGTACACCGAGTCTCTGTCTGCCATAGTATATCACGCAGACACGGCGGGTTCGAGATGCGGGGGGATGGGACGAGTTGGACTGACCATTTGGGTAGATTCAGCGCGGGAGGCAACATTCCGCCAGCTAGTCTTTTCTTGATGCTCTGCAGGTGCTTGATCAATCACTATCAATTCCAGGACTCTATATATCACCATCTCCCTCGCCCGGAGACAATCCCGAGTCGGTTGTCGAGTGTCGGGATGCCCTCCAGTTGACTGGTTATCTTATCAATCACGCCAAGGACAAGCCGCAAAAACTACTTCTCGTCCTTCGCTTGCCGTCAACTTTTCCACCAACGGCCCATAGCTTCACGCGGACGAGGCAACGGGAGCTCGACAAAGCAATGGCAACGTCTCAGCCGCCTGTTCGTTTTACGACGCACAAACACCTTGCCCATCGCCTTGTCCTGTCCACCCTGACTGGCCGCGCCGTGCACATCTCGCAGATCCGATCCTCGTCGCCCACGAACCCCGGCCTAGCACCTTATGAGATCTCTTTTCTACGTCTTTTGGAAGCAGTCACCAATGGCTCGCACATGGAGATATCATATACGGGGTCGATCTTGGTGTATAAGCCTGGGCTGATCACCGGAAGCGCACCAGGCAGCGGTGCGAGTGGAGGGAGTGATTAAGCATGAGCTTCCCGCGGGATGCACGCGAGGCGTCAGCTACTTTTTAATACCTCTCTGCCTTTTGGCGCCTTTCTCCAAAGCTCCTTTCAACATTCTCTTTACCGGACCCGGTGTCATCACATCATCAACTCCCACCGGCGACATGTCAGTTGACAGCGTGAGGACCGCGATCCTCCCTTTGTATTCTCAATTTGGCATTTTCAACAATATCGAACTACGTGTCCTGCGAAGATCCAATCCCGATCGTAACGGCAGAGGTGGCGGAGGGGAAGTGCAGCTGGTTTTTGGACATCAAGTTCGTCTTCCGAAAACTCTACACCTACTGAATCCCGGAAGGATAAAGAACATTCGCGGCGTCGCGTATTCAACTGGAGTGTCGGGGTCGAACAATGCGAGAATGATTGAGGTTGCCAGAGGTATCCTGAATCCACTAGTTTCCGACGTCTATGTTTTCTCAGACGTATCGTCCGCTGCACTCGTTCCTACTGCCGACAAAAACAATCCCAACGCCAAAAGAAAGATTGGGATAGGGTTTGGTCTATCCTTGGTGGCTCAATCGTCGACCGGATGCCTATACTCTGCCGATGTGGCCTCTCCTCCCTCAGGTGGCCAGCCTCCTGAAGACATTGGGAAACAATGCGCCTACCAGTTGCTAGAAACTATCTCCAACGGAGGGTGTGTCTCTCTGGCTGGGGCTCCTACTGTCTTGACCCTTATGGCCATGGGATCGGAGGATGTTGGGCGACTTCAAGTCGGCCGAGATATCATTTCCCACGAATCCACTGTCCAGCTCGCACGGGATCTTAGCAAATTTGGTACTGCTGGATGGGGCGTCAGGGATGCATCTGACGAAGGAGATTCGGGAGACGTCGTTATCAGCGTGGTTGGCCGGGGAATTGGGAACGTAGGTAGGAAAATTGCCTGAACGTTCAATTTTTCTTTGCGAAACGGTTCAGTCAAGCTCCGTCACAACTCAGCAAACAAACCCTCAAGATGGGGATTCACATATCTCCTTCGCTTTTCCACGCCAACCGCTCGATTGTCTAAAAAGGAACAATGGAGGAATAAACGGATCCAAGCGTCGTCTACGGCAGCGTCAGGGTAGCACCCGACATTCTGTTGGTCAATGTACCAACATTTTCGTTGCTCAGCATCTCCATGCTGCTGGCATTGAAATAACTTGCATATGTATCCAAAATGCGGGTCAAGCCGTTTCGCATACGCCATCTCTCGAGGCTGAGGCACATTTACCAATCGAAGCGCATATTTCAAGTATGGCATTTCAAAATCAATAGCATATGCGATCATGTCAAGGCAAGAGATATAGCACAATCAAACTAGATATTCGAATAGCTCCGCAGACTAAAAATATATTGCATCAAAACCATTGGCACTACCACAGACGAATAAAACAATGACAGTTAAATATTTTTTATTGCAATTATCTCCAATGCTTCTGGTCACCAGTTTGGATGAAGCAAAGCCAAAGCTAATGAACAAAATCACAGGATAAATCCAATCAAGCTTGAAATCAGAAACGCCAGCAAGACACAAGTGGACAGGATCAACAAGCAACTAAAAACACAGTGTACAAGGCAAAAAAAAAAAAGAAAAAAAGATATTCTGAGAGAGAGAACAGACTTGAATTGAATTTTTATACTTGCCAATCTCGATGAGCCACGGACATCTTTTGAAGCCCAAAAACAGCAAAAATCAAGAAAACAACAATGTGGTTTACTGAAATGCACAAATCATTCTTTCATTCCCAGGCAATAGCATGGTGGTTCCCTTGTATTTGAACCCAAAGCAATTCACACGGAGAGCAAGCCATCCCACACAATCAAAGAACAAAGATTACAAGAGGGAAGGTAAAAGCCAATGCCTTCACAGACGCAAAAAAGACATACAAAGAAAAGCCATAGCCTACCATGAAAGGAGCATAAGATCCCATATCTGTGATAAAGTAGACTCAGCGGGAGAAGCTATGTTTTAGACATCCACCAAACAGCTAGCAGTACAGGCCAGCTCAAGTAGCCATGGCTTCTGGTTCTGCTTCGTTAGCTTTCTCAGCAACAGCAGGGGTTGGCTCTTTTTCACTCTCTTTTCCCGCCTCTTTCGCATCTGCATCGGGCATGGGCACGTCGGTGTCATTCACGGCAGGCGCCTTATTGGCATCCTTGCCATTGACTTCGTTGTGCATTCCGTTGGCTTTCTTTTCAATAGCCGTTTGCTCGGTTTCATCCCAATGTTTCCACTTCTTTAAAAGAGCAATAGAGCGGCCGCGGAATCATGTTCCGACTCTTTCGGAATATCAGCCAGTTTGATAATGCCCTTGAGAACCTTGCCGATTTTGGTCTTGCGGATGATGCTAATTTCGAGGTCGTCATAGGAGTCTAATTTCGTGATGTAGTTGGACATGGCTTCCATTTCTTCCTCTTTGGGAGCCTGGTCGCGTGAAAGGAACCCTTTTTGGAGCCGATGGCGAAGATAGAAAACTACCGAAAATGGCATCAAAAGACGACCTTTAGCATGTGGTGGATTCAACCAACTTACCCTCTTTTTCTCTTTTCGCTTTGGCTTCGGCGGGATTGACCACGGGCTCGGGCTCTTTAGGGGCCTCCTCAACCTCTTCCTCATCGCTAGAAGTGGGAGCAGGCTGCTTCCCTTTTTTGGCGCTGGCGCCCTTGGATTTGGTAGCTCGAGCGGAAGCGGTTCCTTTCTTCCCAGTCTCGCCACTCGCCGGGGCTTTGGGGGTAGTCAATTTGAGCTTGGTGGCTGTTTTTGGGGTCTTTAAAGGCTGCGTCACCCAGTCGATCCCTGTTAGCCTACCTGCCCGTATGACCTGAATAGTCGATGTGTAGCGCCAAGAGGCCACATCGCCAATAGCCGCAACAAATCAGAGGGAAACGGCAGAGTCCTTACCTTGTCACTCTCTCCTTCGCTCTCCAGGTCCTTCTTGCGCTTCTTCGTGGCCTTCGGTTTTGCGGCGCTCTCGTCCGCCATTTCCTCATCCTCAAGCTCGTCTGCAACGTCCATGCTCTTTCGCTTTTTCTTCTCTCGCTTTGCCTTTGCTTTTTCTTCCCGTGCTTCTTCATCTTCCTGTAGTGCACGCTGGTGGTCTGCTAGCAGATCCTTAAAGTACTGAAAACCATGGTCTTCGGCAGCCACCTGATATGCTGCAAGCAAACTTTTGGATTTACCCTTTTCCGGAACATTCTTGCAGTCTTCCGGATTAAGTGGAGTAAGGTCAGTGTTGGGAATCCACGCACTGAAATGGGTTGATTAGTCAATGAAAACATTTGCACGCCGTGTAGTATATATAATTCACAAATCAATGAGATCTTGAACCCACTTACAACTCGTTGGTGTGGAAAAACATGACTGGAAATGTCCGTTCATGAACCTTCTTGCCTCCATCCTGATAATGTTCATTGTATGTGCCATCCTTCAGTTTGGCCGACATAGGGCGAGTGGCCAGGAGCCTTTCGGGCAACATCTCCTCATCGCAAATAATTGATGGCCATGGAGCGTAACTTTTCAGGCGGGCAAAATAGTATTCTCCTGGCTGCGCATCGAGATGAGTAATGCGGGGCATAGACTTCTTTTTATTCAGCTTCTTGGAACGGTGCTCCGGAATCCCAGTCGACCTGCGTTTGGTCGAATTTTTGGTGGACGCAGGGGTCCCATTGACCGCTGACTTCTGCTGTTCGTCCTCGCCGACAGGACCTGCCTCACTACCCTCAGCTTTGTCATTTGTAGGTTCTGGTTCTTGTGACCCCGACTCGGCGGGCTTAGACTCTTGGGTGGTCTCTGGAGGTTGTGTCTTGTCGCCGGTAGCGGTCGGTGAATCGTTGCCTGAGCACAGTTAGTCAACGGTGAAGGGCAAAAAAGCTTTCAATTAAGCAGGTAAAGACGCACCTGTCATATCCTCGTCTGCCTTGGGAGAGTTCTCAGTGCCTTGGTCGGCGTGTGCTGCTTCTGGGGACTTGGTGGTGACCTCAGCCGGTTGGGAAGCATCATCCTTTGATGAGTCCCCAGCCTTTGGGGTGGCAGGATTAACCTCCTCAGCCATGGCGTGCAACAGATGCAAAGGAGTGAGCAAAGAATAAATGCCCAGGACACAGGTGGCGATGGGTGAAGATGATGGTTGGAGTGGGTGTGATTGTTGGTTTTGGTGGTTGGAGTTCTGTTGTGGATTGGCTTTTGGTGCGCGAAAGAACCGTGGCGTGAGACAGGCAACGCGTGGGAAAAGTTTAGGGGAGGTGCCCACAGAAATCAGTTCCTCCGGGGAGCAGCACCACCCGCACACAATTGCACACGGGCACAATAAATATTTTCAGGGGATATCAAATAATTGTCTCTCGTAGCACATTCAAGAACTTGGATTAGGTGGCGTTTGACGCGATTTTCGACCCGGAACGCGTCTGTCTGAGCAGGCTGCAGCCACACACGCGAACAATTTCTCCTTGGAAGCTCCGTGAGCTGAGGTTCACAGGCAACAGCTGAAAAGGGCTGAAGAGGTGCCTGGATGGCAAAGTAAAGCAAATATGACTGTTCACTCGCGTTTGAGGCCTTTCTCACTCAGAAAGCTCAAGGACGTGGAGATAAAACCAGAGTCAAATCAACCAGCGCACACAATGGCATCCAGGTGTAGAAGTCCCCAAGTACAATAGCTCTCCAGGGTATCTCAAGGTGTCAAAAAGAACAGTGCCAGCCGTGGGTATCAATGATTCAAGTGCTGATGGAGATCGCCCACAGGGAAAAGCGAAGAGGCGGGGATAGCATAAGAGACCAGGTCGGAATTCCTGGCTTCACCTAGAGCTTGACAGTCAAAGATGTTTTAATAAGTTGGGAGATCTGAAGACAAACTGACTACTCACAAGGTAACTATGTCACCACTCGTCCTTGCGAAGATGGCCGAAGTAGATGGGAAAAGCAGTTTCCAACACAGTTGAGGCAAAAGGCTGTCAAACTATGGGTCTTGTGTCCACACCTGCAGATGACTGATCTAAATCGCAAACCGTTTAACCAAGTGCATATTCAATGTCTTCTGGCATAGTTACATGAAGCCCACCGTGAATCAGTCAAGGCTGGACAGCGGTTTACTTTGTAGTCTTGATTCAATTAGCCCGTTAGCTGCACCTGGAAATCCACTTTATTATTCGCTACTAATCAGTTGGCGTGCCAGTGAAGGCTCCCTCAGCTCTGCTCCCCATATCCATCTCAACATTGTTGTGCTGGATGGAATGATAGCCAAATGGGGTTGGGTTGCCCATGTCACTCTCGCATGGTAGATTGCTTATCGACCAGGCAGTAGTGTCTGTGTCTATAACTAACTCATGAGTGACGACAATTTGATGAACTAAGTAATCGATATTAGTTACAGCCTAAAGGACATCCAGGCGCTCCGCAGGCCTCCAGCAGCGAATTAAAAATTACTATATGCAAAGTAAGAAACCGACAACAGTGCCATGCATATCATAAATCATGCCCTACGCAAAGCAGCAAAGGCTTAATGCTGTTTCTAAAGAGTTAGTACTGAGTCACAGAGCAGCTGAAATCTTTCGAGGTGACGCATCACTGAGTAACTACTCCCACTGTTACAGCGTTGTGGCCAACATCGCCATACAACGCTCTCTTCACATCGAGAGTGCGGTGCTCCGGCTTGTGAATCCGCAATGCCCAGAGGAAATAATCTTCGAGGGGAAGCAAGTTCAGGAGAATGGAGTTACCCCACCAGCCGACACCGCAAACAATTGCACCTGCCACGGCATCAAGGATGAAATGGTTTGCGGTGGCTACAATTGCGACCAAGATTGTGAACGGATACGCGAATCCAACGACAAGGCAAGCTAGTCGGCGCCATGACGGCAAGTGGAGTTTGGCTTCGGGGAGGAATTTGCTGACTAGTGGGAGACAGAGAGTTTTTGAACGGCGGTGCTGAGGAGCCAAAGGAATCGTCAGGATGGTTAGACCGATCATCAATGAATATCCAAAGTGAAGCGAGGGCATCGCCGCTGGCCAGGAGCTTGGTCAGCAAGTATGATTGGGAAAAGAAGCATCGAGAGAAGGCAAATGGACGGTACTTACCATACTGGTTGCAGAACTTGTTCTGCGTCCACACACTGCGTGCGCCGCCAGCTCCATGCACGGTGTCCACAAATCCGTAACTTCGAGCAATTTCGCCAATCGGGCCATCCAGTGATTCGTCGCTCAGAAGGCGAGGCGGCATGCAAGGCCAAAGCGTGAAGACCACAAAGGCGAGCAGATTACAGACAGCCATGGTCCGCCGTCGGGCCTGATAAAGCCCCGGACCAGCAGGCGACCCGCCCGTATTGCTGTCCGGACCACACATCCGCCGTTCCTGGCAGCGATTGCTGGTGATATTATAGTAATAGAGCCAGACGAGAAACGCGATTGTGCCGGGGATATGGATGAACGAGTATGTCCAATTGATCCATGTCAATAACAAAGGCCGTTCCAGAAAGTATTTCTGTATCCCAATCTCCCAGAAGATGTGTAGATTTTCTTCCAATTCAATGATCTGAAGAGCGTGCCGCCTGGCAACATCCACTGTGCCCTCCTGGAGCGTAACCGCCGTAAAAGCCCGCCCCAGCTGATATATCTGCACCCGAGATGGTACCACGCGTTAGCTAAGCCTCCATTTAACCAGAGCACCTGAGAAAGGACGTACCCAATATACCAGAGCCCAGTACCAGCATTCTACCAGGAACGGAAAATTATGAAGCAGTCTGCTCAACAGACGATTTCTAAATACTGCGGTATTCGGCGTGATTACCTCCTTTCTCCAGGAGAAAAGGCCAATGGTCCGTTGCCTCCAACACTGTTCATGGCCTGCAAGTAGCGAGGGCGACTGCGAACGGGGTTGCCCCCCAGTCAAACAAGGGGATTTGACGTCGGTCGTGTGTAGACGTGGCTGCGGTGGCCCTGACTCTTCATCTGAGAGCGGGCTCTCGCGGGGACTGTTGGAGAGGCTGCTAGTTCGTGAATATGAGCGCGCAACATCTCTTTCGCGATTGATCCATGTTCCGCCAAAGAGGAGGGTCACGACCACCAACGGCTCCAGGAAAGCTCCCACGGCCATATCCGACAACAGTTGGCATCCAAGAGAGCTGCGAGAGCTACCTGGTGCAGTGCGCAGTCAATGTTTTTTCTTTTGGAGGGGGGTATATATCTCAAGTGGAAGAAGGAGCGGATGGAAGCCAGGAAGATATCAGCATCAAACAGAAAAAAGAAAAATTAATAAGACTTCGGGAAGTGAAGTCGTTCCTGGACCAGAAAAAAAGATGAGCTTCCTTCAGGGAGGGAAAAAACGAGGACCCCGACCCGGAGCAGCCGGAAGGGCGGAAAGGCCTTGAAGTCCGATGAATGGATTCGGTATCAGCACAGTGGGGATACCCAGCGAGCAGTCACCGAAACCGCCTGATAAAACGAAGTAACAGTACAGCAAGATGGGGGATCAGAAGCAAACTGCTTGCTGGTGCCATGCTTGGTACTGATCACGGGCAATGGAGGCTGCCATCCTGGCCAGTTGGAGCTTTGGGTTGGACAGTTGTGATGACCGCATGTCCGTGTGAGGATCGGCCAGTCAGAAGGAAGGCGAGCACGCGACGCTGGGGCACAAGCTTCCTGCGAGCAGAAGAGGACATATGTGGTCCACTGGCAGCCCTCCATCATCCCATCGCATCTCAGGGATGAAAACGAGAAACTCGGCATCGAATTCGAGGAAACCTTGGATAGCAGCGACTGCAGTGGAGCGACACAGGCCAACCTTGTCGACCGGGATTCCGACGTGGATCGTCGCCGGGCCAGGACATCATTGCTCCACTCTAGTTGCACCCGCGCGGATAGAATGGAAATAATGCAAGCTCACGATGCGCGCGTTCGGCGACTAGGCACTCCGAATCCCGGGGCAGCAGATAGCGGGACACGCCGTCGAATTAAGTAGAGATGCAACTGTCTACATTCACGGATTGTGCATTGTGGCACACTGTTGCACGGGGTATAGTTGGCTAGTTATTAGAGCACAAGATGCAACAAAATTCAACGCACTTCAACCTTGTTCTCAGAATCTCAGCAGCGTGGTGATGACGTCACACCCGTTATCTAGAGAATTGGCTGGTGCACGAAGAACTGTTTATGGGCTTCTTATCAATCCATCATCCTTGTGTAGTATTTGCTAGCAATTGATCAGACGAGATCGCTGATAGTCCATTGGGAGGCCATTCTTTTTATTCTTCACGCGAAAATGCCGGTCGTAGCAAGACCAAGACTGGCAGCATCAGTTCAACACGGCCTTTCCGGCACCGCTGCCTTGCAATGCTACCAAGCGTCGTTATGGAGTATCCAATTTCACTACTTCATCACACCGATGGAACCAAGTAAAGCCCTTGATCCAAGATAAAGCGAATGGCCTGGGCTTTGCGAGGTCAAACCGCTTACCGTCAAAACCCCGTAGCAAGGGAGTGACTGAAATCCGGGGTCCTTACTATGCTGTACGGATTACTCCATCAACCTTGGGCCAATTTGCTAACGGATGAACCACTTGCGGTTTAGGTAATGGGGAAGAGATATCTCTCTGATATTCTCGAAACGTGAGAGTAACGGACCAGCTTGCAAGGTTCTTTCTTTTTAAAATCCACGTTACTCTGGGTCTCGCGAGGCTGACATCGAGATCTGGAATGAGCAGAATGGGCGAATATGTTGACGGGCTCAAATTCTCCGGAGGTTAGTTTCCGCTCAAAATGGGACGGATGTGCCTGGCGCAGCAGCTGACATCGATCGGGCCAGGCTCGTTCTCCCTCTTCGAGGAAAACAAATTGCGTGAAATGATCGATTTGGCACATGAAAACAGCGTTTATGTTTCGACTGTAGGTTCGCTCCCGACTGGGTTTCGAGCCGCTGCTGATAGGAAAGTAGGGTGGCTGGGCAGAACACCTCCTAACCCACCCAGATAATGCATCGGTCCTCGAAAAATATTTTGCAAAGTGCAAAGATCTTGGGTCGGTTAAAAGATTCGTTTCCCAACGGAGCCCTTCGTGACTGACCTAGGCGGGATACTAGGTTCGATGTGATAGAGCTATCGGCAGGCTTCCTTTCGTTTCCCGATGATGATTGGCTGCGGCTCGTTGACAAAGTACATTCGTATGGACTTAAGGCCAAGCCGGAATTGGGTATACAATTTGGAGCTGGGGGAGGTATGCCTTTCTATTGGGATGTGTAGCTTCAGGGTCATGTCCGCGTTTCTGATTCTCATTAGACACGTCCGCCGAAGAACTCGAAGCCATTGGTACCAGCGATCCAGGTAAACTAATCAATCTTGGCCGGAAGTTCCTCGACGCTGGAGTCGAGCGACTCATGATTGAGAGCGAAGGCATCACAGAGAATGTCAAAAGCTGGCGGACAGATGTCGCCTCCGCAATAATGAAGGAATTACCTCCGGAAAGGGTTATGTTTGAAGGTGCGCTTCCCTGGACACCGAGCCATTAGTTAGCCCCTGCTCACGCCTTGATAGCTGCGGATCCATCGGTATTCAACTGGTATGTACGCGAGTTCGGCGTCGACGTCAACCTTTTCGTGGACAACTCGCAGATTGTGCAATTGAGCTGCCTCCGCCGTGGCATCTGGGGAACGGCTGATACATGGGGCAAGGTTGTTTCCTATAGGCCCGAATGATATGTATCTCAGCAAAAGTTCGGTTGGAAGCTGTCTTTTCCTTTCGCATAGGCAACTCTGTAGTTAGTAATGTGTTAGTTATACAAAAGCACCACAATTGCAAGGACCAGTAAATTGATTCCATGCTCTGTCCAGGAGCATTGCATTGCTCACACCAACAGTCAACTTGTGCAACTCTCATAGTTCCCGTTGGTCGTCTGCCAAGGGGTGACCCTTAGTCAAGGATGAATAACACAGAAAGGCTTACAAAATGCTGACAATCAACTTCTAATCATCAGTGGCAACCAGTGTAGAATAACAGCAGCGATGAATATTATTAACGCTTCTGTAATTCGGTTGCCTCTCGTGCCGTTGCTTATAATAAGTCCAATGTCTTTACAGAGCTCTTGGTCATGATTAGAAAAACTCTCTAGAGCATTCCGCAAGCTTCGCTCGCACTTTGCCCTGAACATATAAATGCGTTCAGTCGGGACTACCGGGCTGATCATCTCGCTGCTCATTTGCATCTTCTCATTTGGAATAGTTCTCTTCTCAGATCAAATCCAGCTGTTGACATCCAATTTCACATTGCCCAATCCGATTTGTTATCTCCAGAGCAACTGTATTTCGCAAAGTCAAGACTCGAACTCTTCGTCACTTCACAGCACGGCACCTGCAGAAATGTCGATTCCTCGCGCCATCCGACAGGCATTCCTTGCCATTGAACAATCAGAGGGGGCTGGCGCACGGGTACGCCGGTCCATTGGTACGCCAAAGCTCAGAAACCTGAGTCCCTTTTTGATGCTCGACCATTTCACCATTGGAAAAGGCGCCGGGTTTCCGGACCATCCTCATCGTGGACAAGAAACTATCACCTATATTCTCTCCGGGGGTGTCGACCACGAGGACTTTGCCGGGAATAAAGGCACGATCGGGCCTGGCGATCTACAGTTCATGACCGCGGGGCGAGGCATCATGCACGCGGAAATGCCCCGCCAAAACCCGGACGGAAGCCCCAATGTTGGCATGCAGCTGTGGGTAGACCTGCCGGCGAAGTTGAAGATGTGTGAGCCTAGATACCGGGATCTCTCCGCTTCAGAAATCCCCACTGTCACCGAGGACGATGGAAAAGCGATAATCAAGGTGATATCAGGCCAATCGCACGGAGTGGATTCCGTACGCGACCTCGCCTATACACCGGTTTGGATTTTTGATATCACGCTCAAGCCAGGCGGCAAGGTCACACAAGCATTGCCCAAGGGCTGGAACGCGTTTGCCTACACCTTGCTTGGGGAAATTACCTTTGGAAATGCCTCTGACACGACTGCGAAGCCATCGTCTGCTTCCTCGCTTTCGAAAACTGTTCCCCAGTACCACAACGTTGTGTTTGACCAACAAGGAGATTTTGTTCATGCTTCCACTTCGCCGGACGCCCGTGAGGATTCCCGGTTCCTTCTTGTCGCGGGTCAGCCGCTTGACCAGCAAGTCATCCAATACGGCCCGTTTGTACTGAATTCCCAGGAAGAGGTCTATCAGGCCATGCGAGACTTCCATAGTTCATCCAATGGCTTCGAAAGAGCGCGTGGCTGGGAGAGTGAGATTGGGAAGAGAATGGGATAAAAGTGCTTGCTTTATTTATGATACCAATTTATCTGTAGCTTCATGAATCTGATGTCGGCAAATGTATGTAGACATGGAAAATAAATCCTCTTTTCTACTCGTATAGTTAATGCGACTTGATTGTCATGCAACGGTGTAGTAACGGAGTAGACTTGTCTAGTTAAAGCGGCACTGGTTCCGAAGAGGCCACATGGAATTCGCAACCCTTGTTTGCTGTTAACTCTTGAGGAACTACGCATTGCTACCTGTGGCAATAGATAAATAGATAACGAGGATTCGCATGGTCTGAGGACTAAAAATGCTTATACATTCCAACTCCCCATATAACCATATTACATAGCTAGCTTGCTCTGGCTTATGGTTTCCGTTGCCATCGGGATGTGCAGTACCAACCAATGTCGCCAAAGAGAACAGAGAATCTATGAAGCAACCCAGGCTCCTTCTGGACAATAGTCTCGCCTCCTGACCCTACGAACGTTGTGGTCTCTGCGTCCCTAGCGAGTCAGATCATTCTCATTACAATTCGAACACTACACATTATGGGCCGCCGCACACGCGCATCGCTAGCAGCCTTCATAGCGTATGCGGCTGTTGGAGCATTCGGGGAGAAACCCTTTCGTGTTCAGGACGATGTGCTTGGATTTCCGCAGGTGTGTTGATGGTTTATCCTGGGCCGTGTATCTTCCTGCATCTCGCGGACGGTTGCTGACCTGATTACCTTGTGTGCGCGAATTAGTATGAGATACACTTCCCCGACGAATACGTTCTAGCGGATGATGCCTATCCAAAATTACAGGAATCTTTGATCGCCAGAGCCCAGGGCGCGTCATCCTCTCCGCCATCCCACTCACCGACATCTTCGTCTGTCGCCGGCCAGCAGGGTTATACTGAGCTGTCACAACAGGTGCTATCCCGCGATGGGCCCAAAGGGGAGAATACCGGTGAACCAGTTTCGCTGCCTGAAACCGATGGCTCGATGGAAACCTATGAAGAAATGGTCATAAGTGGCCAGAGGTTCCTTTGCGGCATCCCTAGAACTCATACCCCTGCCAACAATACAACTAGCTCAGAAGGTAGATCTGATGCAGACCAAGAAAAGGAATTGGCAAAAGCGACGGATAGGGGACTAGAGCTACTCCGAGATATGGAAGGACGTTGCATGTACTATGCGGCCGGCTGGTGGTCATATTCCTTTTGCTACATGAACCAGGTCCGCCAATTTCATGCTTTATTACCCGGTAGTGGCGCGCCGGTTTATCCTCCTACCGAGGATCCAACTACGCAGTCGTACGTACTCGGCAGGTTCCGCAAAGCGAAACCTGACGGAAAACGCGAGAGTCGCAAAAAATCTACGACGGAGATTGCGACGCGTCAAGCAGACGGGGACTCCCGGTACCTTGTCCAGTATCTTGAAGACGGAACACCCTGCGACCTCACGGGAAGAAATCGGAAGATCGAAGTTCAATTCCATTGCCACCCGCAGTCGACTGATCACATTGGCTGGATTAAAGAGGTGACGACCTGCTCATACTTGATGGTGATTTATACGCCTCGTCTTTGCAACGATATAGCGTTTCAACCTCCCCGGGAAGATGAGCCCAATGCCATCAAATGCCTAGAAATTATTTCCCCTGGGCTGGTTCCTGAGTGGGAAGATAGAAAACGGGCACGATTACAGCAAGCACTTAGTGAATCTGCTTCGGACGCTTTGCCAATCATCGGAGATATTGAGGTTGGAGCAATGAAACTTGTGGGCAAAGAAGGAAGGAGAATCGAAAAGGGTAGGGTTGTATCTATTGGAGAGGAGAAAATTGAAGTTGTCGCAATAAGTGAAAAGGGAGAGATACAGCGACTATCGAAGGAGGAGCTCAAGAAGTATAATCTAGATCCGGAAAAGATTGAGGCCCTCAAGAAACAGTTGGAAGAAATAGCAGGTGGCAAAGATTGGAAAATGGAGGTAGTGGATGCGAATGGACAAAGGGGACTACGCGGAATCATTGAGGCGGATGACGACGAGGAGAGTGACAGCACGCCGAAACCAGGCAAAGACCAAAAGGACTCTAAGAGACAGGGGAAACAAGAAAAGAAGCAAGCCAAAGCGCGGGCAGATGAGGATACAGACGCCGCTGAAAACGGGAGCGATGAAACATACAAGGAAGAACTCTGAGATTGTCAATGCGCTTACCTGTCACCTCACTATTGTGTATTTGCTCTTGAACCCAGGGCCTATGTATGATTACTCATTGATGATCTTCTTCTTTGCATTGAACTGTGACAGACATATATCCATCACTCATTGCGGCCCGTCACCGTTCACCTACATGCATATGGTTGTGTACTCATGCAGCAGTGCAATAGTCTAACAACACAACCCAGCACTTGTTTGACTGGACATTTAATATCCCTTAAACCGTAAACCAAGCAACAGCAGCACATTTTGAAAAATTAGAACATTGATAGATTTGTAGAATGATGAACAAGCAGAATCAGGCATCCTGGCTCATAAAAGGGGCTGCCGTGGCGTTGGCAGAGTGCTTAGTCAGAAAGTGATACGGAATAGTCGTTTGTTACCGTATATTTCATAACCGGCTCCCCAAGAACGAAGCAAGCACGCTGAGATATTCTGAGCCCTGGGCTGTATCCGTAATCATGTTTCCGTAATGCGTATCGTCGGCCAGCAACCTTGACAATCATCTCTCCTTCCAGGTGCCTCCAAGCAACGACCACGACGACTCTCAGCTTCACCTCCTCCTCCTCCTCCTCCGCACGACATAATTGACTTCCACGGTCATACAGATCCTGCATTAGCTTACTCGATCTCCTGGCACTGTCTTCCTTCATCAATCTCTTATTTCAACGCTCGTCTTACGCCCAACAATCCCATGAGGAACGTCGTACTCCACATTGCTCCATAGATTTTGTCATGCATAGGATTCTTGGTTCCGCTCAGCCAAACAATATCTCAGCTCGGCGTCTTCCCTCCCAGCGACGGTCGGGTGCTTACAACGGATAACATCGAACCTTCTTCCTCGTTCACGGCTCCTTGGCGATATCAGACGGCCTGAGCATAGTTGCATACTTCAGTACCCCGACTCAGGTACCTCCAGACGTACCTCGCTACGTTACGTAAACGGGGTCAAGCCCGCCGCACAGGACGGTTTTGCTTTCTACGATCAACACACTCGAGCCACACAAGCAGTTCGGAGCGTAGTCCTCGTCTTGACGACATCTCGGGAGGCGGAGGAAGATGGGTTTTGCGGGGATATACACTGCTATATACGACTATAAGCCGCAGGCGGAGAACGAACTCGAGATATCCGAAGGGGATCTCCTGTACATTCTTGACAAGGCCTCGGACGATGGCTGGTGGAAAGCAAAGAAAAAGGCCACCGATGAGGACGACGAAGAGCCTATCGGTCTAGTGCCCAATAATTACGTCGAAGAGGTAACTTTTATTCCCCTCAGCAGTTCCCCTAGTTTTGATATCTTTTAACGGCTATCCGCCTGGGCCTTGTACGGCTTTCTATGCGATAAAGTAGGTGCTAACAGTAGTGTATGCGATAGGCGCGTCCTATTCGAACTGCGCGTTCACTCTATGATTACACCCGACAAACAGATGAGGAAGTGTCGTTTCCTGAAGATGCGGAACTCAAAGTTTTTGATATCTCTGATCCTGATTGGACACTGGTTCAAATGAATTCAGAATACGGATTTGCGCCCTCGAATTATATCGAATTAGCGGAAGAGACAGAACCGGCTACGACCTCCTCTCCACCTCCTATGCCCTTACCGGAGGGGACTGACAATCGTGAAACTGAGTCTGAGGGTATTCTGACACCACACTCTGTCTCTAGCCCAATTGAAAGCCCCGCGGCTGCCTTAGCAGGGATTCTCAACAAGCAACAAGCGTCCTCATCTTCAGCACACACTAGAGCTGTCCCAGCACCCCCAGTCGAACTATCTCAATCTCCACCTACAGCATTAACTCCGCAGGCGTCCGATGAAGACGAAAGCCCTCCTCCGGCGCTTCCGCAACGGCCTATCTCCCGCGCTAGCCCACCACGAGAACCAATATCGCCCCCGGAAGAGGATCCGTATCCTACTCGACGCGAGGTCCCCGCTCCTCGTCCTCAGTATACCTCCCTGAGGGAAGAGACCTCCCCTGGCATTAGGCCTTCTCCACCGTATAGCCGGATTGATGTCCGGGACCGTGAGAAGCTCCATAGCCCATCCGCCGTTTCCCCGTCTGGGTATCATATATATAATATCAGCGAAATGATTTCCATTATGGGAAAGCGGAAAAAAATGCCCACAACTCTTGGTATCAATATTGCTACGGGGACCATTTTTATTTCCCCAGAGAACTCGGAAGATGGCCCCAACCAGGAGTGGACTGCAGACAGACTTACGCACTACTCTATTGAGGGCAAACACGTCTTTTTGGACCTCGTGCGGCCGAGCAAGAGCGTTGACTTTCATGCAGGAGCCAAAGACACGGCCCAGGAAATTGTGTCGGCTTTGGGTGAAATCGCAGGAGGGTATAGGGCTGAGGGTTTGAGGGAAGTCATCGCGGCCGGCACTACTGGAGGAAAGAAGAAGGGTCAAATCCTATACGATTTTATGGCTCAGGGAGATGATGAGGTCACTGTAGCTGTTGGGGATGAAGTCATCATCCTTGATGATACGAAGTCAGAAGAATGGTGGATGGTGAGGCGGATGAAGAATGGACAAGAAGGAGTTGTTCCCAGTAGCTACATCGAGCTTACAGGAGTCGCTACACCTGAAGAGTCAAGCTACCGCGGAGTGAATGCCGGTCTTCCGGTCGTTGAACAGAACCGTCGTGAGGAGGAACGTTTAGCGAGGGAGTCTGCTCGAAAGTCTAGGAGGAATGATTCTGGTTCCGGAGAGGTAGGGTCCGGCATGAAACTTCCAAATAGAGCCAGCAGTTTATTTATACATGATGATGGTAACAAACGTTCGCAGCGCCACAAACGTGATAGCCGATCTTCAAAACAAAGTAAGTCATCATCTTCCATCTATGGGACTATTTGTCCATTCTGATCGTTGAACAGAGCCGGATTCCTCGAAAACGAGGAAATGGACCGATCGAACGGGTACATTTACGGTTGTTGCCGAATTTATCGGTCTCACTGACGGAAAAATACACCTTCACAAGCAAAACGGAGTAAAAATTGCTGTACCAGTGGCCAAAATGTCCATCGAAGACTTGGAATATGTTGAGAGAGCCACTGGTGAGTCGCTTGATGAGGATAAGCCTCTATCGGATATCCGGCGTCGCAGCCAAATGCCTCAAGAGAAATCCAAGCCTATAGGCGCGTCGATCAAAAAAGAGCCAGATTACGATTGGTTTGACTTTTTCCTGAAGGCGGGCGTTGGCCCTCATCTTTGTGAGCGGTATGCGCACAACTTTGCAAAAGATTCGATGGATGAAAGTGTGCTTCCAGATATCACAGCAGATACCCTGCGAACCCTGGGACTCAAAGAAGGTGACACCTTACGAGTCATGAGATATCTTGATGATAAATATAATAGAAAATCGAAGGCTCGAAACGTTAGCTTTGGGGGTGAAGAGGTCATTGGCAACGGAGAAGAAGCTGGCGGCTTGTTCTCTGGCCCTGGCGGCGCCCTCCGAAATAATACACGCAAAGGTCGACCCGCTCCCCCCGTTCAAACTAGCGATGTCGTTGATCCGAAGGCATTTTCGTTGAATGACCCTTCAAAACCAGCATCGTCAGCTGGGAAAGAATCCTCACAGGTGTCCTCACCAGCACGGGAAAAGGACGAACCGAAAGGCTTTGAAGACAGTGCCTGGGAGGTGAAACATCCCAAAGTGTCCGCGAGCTCAACTACGCCTTCGTCCATGACCGTCACGCAAACTCAAGCCCAGCCAACTCTGACTGGGGCGATGGCAGACCTTTCGCTGCTGCAAGAGCCATTGCAGCCCACTAAAACATCCCAGACACCTCAGCCAAGTCAACCGACTGTCCCTCAGCCTCAACCGCAACCGTCATCTGTACAAGTAACTCCCCAGCAGCCCCCGGCTACGGGCGCCAATCCCGCCTTTTTGGCCCTACTGCGACAGCCAAACTTGCCCCAAGCTCTCAGATAACCGA
>NW_003052500.1:3815603-3859037 GCF_000003515.1 Uncinocarpus reesii 1704 | reverse complement strand
CTTTCTAGTAACAAATTGGGATATGCCAAAACTTGCTCAAGGGTTTTGATATAACCGGGGTTCCGCGCAATACTCACCAACCACAGCTTCTCATTTCACAAAGAGTCGCATCCAGCCCAATGTCCGCAAAGGACAATCTCCCACAACCTCCTTCCAAGATATGAGGCCAAAGGATCATCTCTGGCCACTGCCGCCCGCAACAACCCTCATTTTTTGCCCCCTAATAATGCAGGCACGCTTGGACCAGCTCCTCTCCAGCCACAGCTTACTGAGTTCCCACAAACTGCTCCTCACCTTGCGCCACCAGGTCACAGTTTAGCAGAGCTTAACCAGCAGCGGCTCCAACAGTCACAATTGCAGCCCCAACCAACCGGGTTCGCTCCGCCGGGATTTGGCATCGGCCAGTACGGAAATCAGTTAGCGCCTCAGCCAACCGGGTTTATGCTACAACAACAGACTCCCTTTTCGAACGGACCGCAGCGAACAGGATTTCAGGCTTTGGCTCCTCAGCAAACTGGATATCCTCCATTTTCCCAACCGCCAGCACAACCCATGCCAACGGGATCTATCAACTCTCTCCTTCCCCCGCCTCTACAACCGCAGCAGACTGGCATTAACGGCTTTGGAGGTACTTCCACTTTTACGCCACCGCCGGCCCCTCCAATTCCTGAACTGCCCGCGGCACCACTGCAGCCACAGAAAACAGGCCCCGCCCCACCTGTTCGTTTCGGGGTGCATAAAGATATCAAAAAGCTTACTCCCCAGCCCACAGGTCTTAAAGCGAATCTCGCACAAGCAAGTAAGTCACGTCCAGTGCATCTGTGTCAAACTGCAGTATGCTTATCATTACTATAGCGCCGTCGAATCCGTTTGGGTTTTAGCTACCCTGTTATCTCAGATATCGGATTTATGTTGCAACTTACCCTAGATTTTGATATCAGCTTTGCTCAATGACCGCTCGGACAATGAGTCCGTGTGACTACGGTGCCATGAGGTATTCTTCTGTACCTTCGCTTATTCCTCGTTTCCTAGATCATACCGCGTCACCTAATCTCCATCGCCACCGTTGTTACCGCCACCTCTCAAAGCATTGAATGGCAACCGATGTAATTATGAACGTAATCCAGGTTGATTGCCATATTCCTTTTTTTATTGTTCTGTTTCAATCCAAGACCTATACGCTTCCATGGATTTATGCCCCTTGTCTTCCGCCTTTTCGACTTAGGTCATTCCTTTTGGATATATGTACCCCCCTTTTTTCCGTCATGTAGCTTAGCTATTCATTGACTTCCACAATTCTTCATGTCCCTCTATTTAGTTTGTTCCCATAGCCCATGAACATTCCTTAACTCATGCATTCTTCTTCACACATACATACTTATAGGCATTTTCTTTTCCGAATCTTGAGTTTGGGTGTTTCCTGAATGGCTAAATTAGTTTGCTCAAAAGGCTTTCAGCCTATAGAACACTATTGGTGCTTGAATCAACAACAGTTGCAAGATATCCAGTGAATATCCACAATTATAGGAGCCTGGGTGATGATCATAGAAGCAGATTGAAAACAATTTTGTCATTATTAACTAACGCATATGCAAGGCTATGAAAATATTAAAGAACTAAGAGAAATGGGAACAAAAGGCGAGTGGATCAGAAAGAATATTTAAAAGGTATGAAGGGTGAAACACGCCCAAAGCGCCCAAGGCCAGATGCAAAGAATGACACGCACATGATAAAAATATGGAACACAGGCAGCTTTGACGAAAAATAAAAACGACAGGATAGGCCGGAATGTGCGATTTAAGCCATCCTGCCTCGCTAGAATATCGTACCGTGAACTCCAGGCTGGCCCATACTCAAAAAAAAAAAATATTCCCCGCTAACGAAAATATGGCTTTGGATGTTTTTGAAAACAAAGAGAGAAAAAAAAAAAAAGAGGGCAACAATGCTAGAGTAAATGTAACGGATCACATCATGCGATACACAAGGTCAGATGCCATTTCACCGATACCGTCGAGAAGGTCGCGGAAACCAAGGTTGAGAGGGATCGTAAGGCTTGACAAGCCTGCATCCTTGCCAGCGAGACCCATCTCGGGTGTGCCGTAAGAAGTTGGCGAGTAGGCCAAGGGTTGGTAGCCGGCCAGGTCCCTGACTTTACACGCGGCAAAGTGCGTGACGAGCTTGCGAAGTTGGTTCTCGCGGGCGGCAGATGCGGTGGTTAGAGCGAATACCGGATCGTCGCGTTTGGTATTGGTGTAGGCGAAGTGGAGGAGTTCGAGGATCATTGGGATGTTGGTGGGCCTTGTGTTGTCCAGAGGGGCCGTAAGCGGATAGTTGACCAGGTCATGGTGCAATTTGATCAGGCATAGCTGCGCTAGGGTTGGGATGAGGTAGCGAGATGCAAAACGGTAGAGCTTCGCGTGGAAGAGGACGTATGGATCCTGGCTAGAGGAATCGCTGGCGTACGATGACACACTGCGGAGGATAGGAGACGGTAAGCCCATGGCGGATTTGTGCTGCTGCTGGGCATATTGAAGCGCGGTGAATTCATCCCAGAGAGTTACGCTGGAGCGACGGGAAAAGAAAAAGGGATTCTGAGGTTCTGGGCGGAGTGGCTTCGGCCTCGAGGTCTCTTCGCTCTTCTTTGGAGCCTCCTGGTCGAACCATTCAGCACCCGCAGCCTCACCCTGGCCCTCCTCTGTGGGCGGTTCTTCTTTTGGTTCTTCCTTTTCACCTTCAGCCATCGGCGGCGGAGTGCTGGGCGGAGTCAATGCTTCGTCGAATGACTTTCCGCCCTTCTTCTTCTTGTTCTTAGCTTTCTTCCCCTTTTTCCCAGCGTCCGGCAATGCCTCAGTCGCATCATCTTGCACGGCAACGTCCCCGCCGTCCTCAAACCTCGATTCGTCCGCCGCCCCTTCATCGCCGAAACCTGGTGTTTGCGGGGGAGATGGGGCAGGCGGCGGAATGGCGCCGACCATTGGCGGGTCGGCAAACGCTACGCCGTGTGGTTTCGTCTCTGCGCCCGTTCGTCGACGTGGAACCGTGTAGTCGCCGGTGTAGGCAAATTCACAGAACCCGACAAAGGTCTCAACATCTTCTTCCTCCAGGACCGCGATGTGATGTCTTGACTCGCGAGTGTGGCCATTGTTCATCAACTCATCCAGCGGTTGGGAGACATGTCGAGCGAGGCCCGACTGGATGGTGAGTTTGATATGGTCCGGGCCGACGAGGAAGGTAAACGGGGGCGAGTGGATGATACTGTTGTTTCCCAAGAGAAATTGCCGGTCAGTGAATCAGAACTTTCTCCCACGAAACCTCACTCGCCATGATCTTTCGCTGAAATGTGTATATATAGTTAACTGAAAATATATACTTCAGGGCAGGATTTGGGAAGATTGGGCTGAGTACAGGACGGAAAGTTATTCATGGACTATCCTCAAGAGTAATTGCACCCGTCTTTGCGCGTAGAGAACGTACCTATTGAAATCTGGGGCTGGCCGTGCCATTTCCCTCAGCGCTCCAGTGGGTGATACTCCCACAGCAGGATGGCTTGAACTGTAGAGCTCTAGGCGTAGAGAAATAGGAGAAAAGAGACTGCTGGCTTCCACAGCAGTAAAAGAAACTCGGGGGTGTTTCGCTTGCACAGCGTCGACTGCGGTATTCGCAAGGCAATATATACTGCAGCGGATCAAAGCCACCCTTCAAACGCCGCCGTTATCTGCTACGTGGGAAGTTGTCATGGGGCTTCGGTGCGAGACAAAGCCATGCGTGGATATAAGTACCTCCTCCCAGCGAGAGAGCGAGGCAGGTATCAAATGTCACATCTTATCCACACTCGTCTCTAGCGCAGGCTGCGCGGTGGCCAGAGAGCCATGGCTGCATGGAGCAGGGCAGCCAGTAGATGCGCTGTCGTGTCAATAATCCAAGCGGCCAGCTGTCGCCTGCCGACGCGATCACGGCTGCATTCCCATTAGCGGTTGGATCCACGCAGAGAGTCTTGGGGCGGTCAATGGGCAGCCAGCGGGCCAAACGAGGCCTCGCCGTGCTTTGGAATTTTCGATGGAACCCGTTCCCGAGTCGACCTGCGATTTGCTCCCGCGGGCCAGATGCATGCAGCGTCCAGGGAAGAAGGGCTCTCTGCAGATGGGACGTCCAGATGATCCCCGTCAGCGTCGAATCACAGCGCCGGTTACTCGCGCATTTTGGCCCATGTTCGATACCCAACGCCCGCGGCACCCGGTCGCTGCAGCGTCGAGAGGGCTTTTTTTGGCTCGCGGGACGGGCACTGGCGTTGGCGTTGGGAAATGGCGCACGTCGATATCGAGCCATCGATGTAACAAACTGCTTGAGATTTCCATCCGTCCTTGAGCAAGTGGTCGGATCTGCCAATCTCCTTTTTTTAAATGCCAGCCCGCCACTGTCTGCCATCTCGATTCATTCGACGCTCTTCAGGCCCGATGACAGCGTCGTTACCACTTTGTCGCGATGGAAGGACTCGGATCGAACCACGGCTGAACCACCTGCACGCGATCTGGGGCAATAGGAGAGTGCAACATCTGCTCAGCTGCTGGCTCTCGCTGGATACATCTCTTGAGTGGTGTTGTACCTGCGTGCTCTGTCTCGCAACGGCATGCTGGCTCGAACGACGAGAGCTACTCGGAATACAGCCTCATACAGCAGTTCGATTAAGGGATCATGCTGGGCCCGATATCGCGTTCCAAGGCAGCCTGTAGAACGGTGAACTTGCTCGACTCGTTGCCCTGAGGTGTTCGAAAGAAGTTTCAGCGTGGGCAGCGGCGGCGTTTGATGCCCAGCTGCAGAAGACAGGCACGTAATTATATCTGTAGTCATCATCTATGTACATCTCCTGCTTCACAGCCATACCAGCCCAGGCATGAGGCGCCTATACAACTAAATAATTGCCCCCCTAAGGCAATCGAAAGCGAAATGGCTTTGGGTCCTTGCTGGGGAATAAGTGAAAACAGATTGGACCACGCAGAATACTGGGACATCGATACTCCTGGTGAGACCTTGGATCAGGCGTTATGAATCAGCGTTCCCAATTCCCCTTTCTAGCCTTGACGCCCGATAGCAATTGCACCATGCAGCTTTCAACGCCCATTGCTCAGCTTTAATGCACCAATCTCACGCTCTTCATACCCGGCTCCCACTCCCTCAAGACATCACGAATGCTATACCAGAAACGCAGGCGCACGCATTCCCTTACGGCCCGATCAACATCTCCCTGATCAATAGCCTCTCCCAGTACTTGTATCGTTTCGTTGACTCGTCGCTCGTTTTCGCTTTTCAACTCCAAAATCGTCGCTTCACCCTCCGCTTCTTCAATCGCTTCCTGGGCCTCCAGGACTTGCATCAGCGTTTCGGTGTCTTGGGGATATTTTTTCGCTCCATCCTCCGACGTCACGTCTATCCCGTGCTGGAACGCAAGTAGATACTGCGCTCGGTTTAAAGGATCAAGCAGCGTGCGGTACGCATCATTTATTCGTGCGGAGAGGGCTTCGGCGCGTTGCTTTGCTGCCCCCGACGGGTATTTATCGGGGTGGATGTGCCCTTGCAAGGCTAAGAATTCACGGCGGAGGTCTGAGGCGGGAATGTCAAAGGGGCTCGCGGGAGGCGGGCCCTGCGGCAAGGTCTTTGGAAAGATAGTGTAATGGTTGGAGATGTCGGGCGTGAGTTCTGTCAAAGGGGCCGAGTCTTCTGCCGATGGGGCTGCGGAGGGGCGGGATTTGGGTGACGATGTTGCCACGGTCCGAATCGCAGCAATTCCTTGAGCGGAAGCTGGCGGAAGCCTGGAGTGCGCCGATTGCCGGTGCTGGCAGAAAACGCAGAGGCTTGTTCGTGAATCGAGCGTCGCTGTGCTGTGCGATCTGGGCGATGAGGATCGGAGGCTGAGGCGCAAAACGCGGCCTGTTGCTGTGAGCGGGCGATGCATTCTGATTCACGGATGCTGGATAGAGAATCGCCAACACTGAATGCGATGACCGAAGATATAAATGTCTTATCAGATGCGCGATTCAGGATCTGATAAGATTATAAATCAAGCTCACGTGGTACTATTACTAATACATGATATTAGTTACATAATCAACCCTCCATCAGTCAAGTTGGACTGCCGGCTGAAGCAAAGCAGTTATAACTTATATCCATTGACAGCCCTGGTGCGGATTCGGGCCCGTGCATCGCATCAAGAACATTGAGGATGCAACGCAGGGACGATGCGAATCACGGGTATCCTTGTTTTCATCACATTTATACAGAATAACCGCCAACAGCTTGCTTACCAGGATGAAGATTGCATTGTTCAGCGTCCAGCCCCACGAGGAAAGTAGCTTACTGGAGCAAAACAAAGAATACCAGCATGAGCTCGTTTACTTCAAGGAGAGCCTCTCAGAGGCAAACGTTTCTCTTGCTTCTGGCTTTCGCGCAGTCTCAGCCTTTGTCAACGACCAGCTGGATTCCACCGTTATGAGGGCCCTAGCCGAGAATGGAACGCAGCTAGTAGCATTGCGCTGCTCGGGCTATGACCGGGTTGACGTCAAAGCAGCCACAGCAAACGGGATTACCGTTATGCGCGTTCCTGCCTATTCCCCCGAAGCCATCGCCGAATACACAATTGGAATGGTGATCTCCCTCGACAGGCGAATACCGCACGCCTGGCAGCGAGTCAGGGCAGGGAACTTCGACTTGACTGGTTTTGTAGGTCATGGAATTCACGGCAAAACCGTCGGTGTCGTGGGGACTGGACGAATTGGTGCCGGAGTCGCGCAAGTTTTCAAGCATGGGTTCGGGTGCAAAGTTCTCGCTCATGATCTCTACCCCAATGCAATTCTCCAGCAAGGTGGTGTCTCTTATGTTGACCTCGGAGAGCTCCTAAGGGAATCCGACATTGTTTGCCTGCACTGTCCATTGACCACTGCAACTCGGCACCTTATCAACGCTGGAACACTGGCTCTAATGAAAGAGAGTGCGGTGGTTGTGAACACAAGCCGCGGCGGTCTGATCAACACAGCAGAGCTTTTAGATGCCTTGGAGAAAGGGATCATCCGGGGTTGTGCCCTTGATGTTATTGAGGGAGAAGAGCATTATTTTTTCCATGGCCCGAACGAGAACGTCGACACAGCCGATGTTTTCAAGCAGTTGGTGGCCCTGCCGAACGTGATTGTTACGGGTCACCAGGCCTTTTTGACCAAAAACGCCGTCGATACGATTACAAAGACCACGTTGAAAAATATCCATGATTTTGAGTCAGGCAGGGTTAAAGAGAATGTGGTACATGATAAATATAACCAGTGACGGAAGAAACCATGAATAATAGTTGCTGGTAGCATGCCGAAAGCCCGCGATCTTGGCTACCGGGTTTAGTGATGGCTGTCAGTTGAATCGAAGCTGATCTCCTTTCATGGGGTCAGTGGCCTCATGTAGTTATGTAGCTCGGAAATGGACATAGGGAAACAGTCAAGTGATAGTCCCGGAGAATATATGCCGTGCAACAGTTACATCCCAGAGAGAGTCTCCTTTTGCCTACGACTAACAAACTCTTACTCTCCTGCATGAGAGAAAGCAATATGGATTTTGATGAGCAGTCATTCAGCAGCCCTGTTTGTTCTGCTCCTATGCAATGGTTTTCCGTTGGTTCGGAAGCCCATGAGCCCGCAACCGGATGGTATTTTCTCTACGATCTCAGAGACCGGGAGACGCTTGCAGTAATCCTTGGCCTCACAAGCACCGATACTGTTGATCTACGCCCCGCGCGACTGCCTGGGTTCAAGCCCACAGGGAGCGGTCGAGATCTGGGGCTCGTCCGGAAGACCAGCGAAGACGACGACACGCCGGTCTTGGGCGCGGCACTCAGAGTTGAAGAGGCAGTCCATGCGCGGAGGTTGCAAAGCTACCAGTCGAGGAGGTTTCGGGTTGAGAAGTGTTGCATTTGGCTGGACGCCGGTGAGCAGGAAGAGCGGATCGAAGGGTTTGCCTTTGTGTGGAACGGGCCATGAGATGTCAATATTGCCAGGTCCGGGTTGAAGCAGGGTTGGATGCCCAACTCCTATCAGGCATTAGGATCAATCGCGGCCTTCTTCACGGCTCCCTGCACCTCGCATCGCAACCCATCTCCCTTTTTCCTGCAGTTTCATGCTGCGACCAAGGGTGTTCCAAGCCCTCGAAGTGCTGTGAAGCCGGCACTGCCCCAATCCCCACCTCCATCGCCAACAATGCCCTCCCAAGATCCGGACCGTCTGCTCTGAGGCATGTCCCGTCCGCTTCCTCTCTACGTGCACGCATTCCCGATGCTCTCACAGATCGGTCCTCAGGCATGCGAAGACGGTCACCTGGGGCTCCCGCCAAGCAATGATCGCATCGCTTGCTTCCGTTGACTTGACCAAGGCTTCTCCAGCCTCCATGTCGGCGTTTTTCGAAACCAAATCCAAACAGTTTCTTGCCGCCATTGAGAAAGCAACGGGATACGCAAGATCCAGCCATGCAAACGTTGACATCCGGTAAGCAAAGTATAGTCATTCGCTTGCCTGTAAAATCGGGCTCTAACTCGTTGCGGTGGTTGCCGACCATCTAGGAACCGTGTGCCCGACTCCAGATATCACACATCTTCGCACTGGGATAAACTCCCTGTGGAACTCCAGGTCTCCATTTTCTGTCAGTGTCGTCTGCAGGATATCCAATGCCTACGGCTTGTCTCCCGCGCCTTTCGCGACTTGATTGATGTTAACGAACATGCCATCGCACGGGATTACCTCAGAATTAGGCGCCATGGAAGCCTTCCATCGCCAAATACCAGCACGGCGTCCCACAGTCGGGCCCCCCAAGACGACGTGATTCTATTATCCGATCTTTTTCCGCCTCCAAATGGCTCGAATGACGCCTACTCCTTCAAGTACCTTGCCAGCCTACGACGGCGCCAAGAGACCTGTTCAAAACTGTCGTATTATCTAGCCGATCGAGTCCTGGATAAGTATATGCAGAATAACCCGGAGGTCAAGGCCTCCTTTGCGTCGAAACGAGACCGCCAGGCCTGCTATGAGCGGGGCGTTGCGTTCCTCCAGTTCAAACTTACACCTCTCATGTGAGTGGTAGTGTCACCTCTCTATATCATATCTCCAACGGAAGAAGCTTTTCATCTAATCGATCTTTTTTCTGCCCGCATTGCAAGATATACAGGTTCTATGTTTTATACTTTCTTGAAACATACTCCGAATCAAAGTCGAGGGAGCTGGATCGCCTCTATTGCCAACGTGACCGGCGCGGTCAACGATCTCGAGCCTATCGCATGGACTACGAATACGCGTCCCAATGGGGTATCATGCTTTCTCCGCCATTTGAGGACCCAGACGTCCTTCTCTCTACCCATCATGTCTTTCGTCCTTCTAAGCGCCTACCTACTTGAAGCTGTCTCTCCTGACTATCTTTTCAATTCAAATGGTGAAGCCCTGGCGAGCATGCTGCTTACCATTGGGCTTGGACCGCATTGTCGAGTTCTTTGCCGCGGAGAAAGGAGGAGGATATAATCAAACGCGCTTTTCGCAAAACCCTTTATGCAAAACATGCAAAAAGATTGGGACGGGTTATACCAAGAATGAAAAGGTCACCAAGGTATATGGTGCGGATGAACGAAACCATTATCCGCCTCCTTTAAACCACATTTGGCACATGCCCGCATTTAGATTGTTAAATACAAAGGGCCGCATACCTCACCAGTCGCAAGACTGGGTTGTTGTTTGGGAAGGCATCAAAATTTATCTTTGCTGCCAACAGTGTGACAGAATCACTGACGGATGGGTTGCAGCCAGGTGAAGGGAAGAAATACACACCTTTTTGGTTTTGTGGGTGTATTCAATGGCTTTTTGGAGGTCTATCTCTCCAGAGATAAAAGTGCAGGCGGTCTATGGTTATGAAGTTGGACCCTGTGGTGGCCTTGTCAGCCGACGTCACTTTTCGCTGTTTGACCCAATTCAACGGCATATCCATATCCTATGGACACATAGACTGCTCGTTGACCTCGTCCTTCCCTTGTGCCGATTCCCTGTTGCTCTACATCTATTGCACTAAAGTTCCCACTACGGTCTCACAAAAGAAATTCATCTGAACGGTGCTGCAGGAAGAAGTTAATTGCCTCATACTGGCAAGATTTTGGTTTCTTGCTGGACTGTTTGAATAATCAGGGACTTCTACAACTTATTAACAACATGTATATGTAACAGGGAAGGCAGGAAAAGAGTCACATACTCAGCAAGCAGCTTCATGGAAATGCTAAAACTTGTTCTGCAAGCAATATATGGGGAATCTTGAATCTTCCCTACCATCTTGTTCCATAAGGACAAGTTGTGTGAAGTAACCAGATCCTGTCTGCGGGAAGAAGATTAGACCGCGGGTTGGCCGTTGAGTAATATCTCAATCTTTAATGGCGCACTTTTAACGGCAATTCAACTTCAGCCTTCAATTCCCCATAGCTTAACTGTGCGATCATGCCCACAACTCGCGATCCATTTTGCATCATCGCTCACGTCAACGCTGAGCACGTTCCCAGAGTGGCCACTTAGCGATTTCACCAATGACCAGTCATCGGCGCTAAAGACGTTGACATTTTTATCGAAGCCACCGCTCACAAAGAATGTCCCGGCCTTCTTTGGTTGAGCCGGGTGCCGTGATACCTGGTCGGGATTCGTCGACATTGTCACATCTCCGTTCAACTCTCCCTGAGAAAGCGTGGGCAAGTAAGACGATGTGGCTTCGGTGCCTTTATACCATCTCAGATCGGACACCACACCCTTGTGGGCACCAACGCCGCCTGTCCCGCGGACTTGCCGGATATCCCAGCATTTAACCCAGCCATCCCCGGAACCAGAAAGCACCCGGTATGAGTCGATTCCCCAGTCCAAAGTATATATCTCGCGGATATGCCCTTCCAGGATCATTACTGTGCGGCCTGTCCGTAAATCCCAGATGCGGCCAATGCTATCCAGCCCACCGCTGGCAAGGAGAGATCCATCGGGGTTAAATGCCAGCGAAAAGACCTCGCGAGAATGGCCTTCTTGTAATAGCAACTCAGTGCTAGTCCGCACGTCCCAGAGTCTCCAGGTGGTATCGAAGGAAGCGGATGCCAGGTATTCCCCAGAGGGATGGAACTCGACGCGGCACACACGCCCGGAATGTCCGGATAACGTAGAAAGGGGGGTATCTTGGTTAAGAGACCACAGGTGCACATTGCCCTCACCTCCCCCCGATGCAAGGTTTACAGAGTCTTGGGATATGTTCGAGGAAGCCAGAGTGGCGCCTGGGAGCCATGAGATGCCGCCAACTCGGTCTGTATGTCCGCGAAGCGTGATCTTCTCTTCTAGATTTGGTACTGTAAGAAGCTTGATGCCTCCACCCCAGTTTCCAACGGCCAGAGATTCCCCATTGGGCGCGAACCGGGTAATGCTAGCCGGGCGTTCTCCCGCCAGCTGAGAGCCAAACAGATCAAAGCTTTGTAATTTCTCCTTGATGGCTTTCCTGTGTTTTATATGCGTCCGTAGTGGTATTGTCGATTCTTCTTTCTGGAGCTCAATTCTGGCCTTTGCGCGCGGTAGAGAGAAGCGCGTAATCCTTTTCCGAGCTTCGAGAAGGTCTCGAGTGCCCTCTGTGTAAAATTCCTCTTCATGCTCCTGCTCTCCCTCCTCTTGCGCTTCGGGCTCTTGCATTTGCACATCCACACCTGCTTCTCCGGCAGCCGCAACAGCCTCCTGTTGCTCCTCGAGCTCAAGCAGCAACCCTCTTAATCGATCACGTCGATCTGTCGTATCCTCACCGAAAAGGGTTATAGGATGCCCGAGCTCCCGTAATCGCACGCGCACTCGTCCATCATCCGTCGGCACAGGGATTGCGGCTGCTCTTCTTTTCCGCGAGAACTGAGAGAGGATCGCAGACGCCTTTTCAGGCGCTATTCCAGCAGCAGACGCGGGGAGCTCGTAGTCTCGGTCCATAGCTGTTTTAAAACAAAGCTGTTAGCATATAATTGCACAAAATTGCATAACGCAAGGTCTCCTGCTGCAGACGTACGAATATTGGCCAGGTCCACGCCCCCCATCTCGGTGTCGTCAGTCGCATCCTCAACATACGCTCTCCGCGCCGGATTCATTCTGAATAATAGCGCGTAGACTGAAAAGGCAATTGGTGCGCTGTCTCATCCAAAGTGCCGCAGGAAGATGTTGTAATAGTTTGCTGGGTTGCAGGATGCTGTGAAGATGAGCAGCTTATCAGGCGAAAAGGTGCAGATATGATATGAGACAAGCCGACGATGTTCCTGATCTTGAATTATGGCTCTGTTCAATTTAATCTGCAACTTATCTCAACCAAAGGATCTTGTCTTGTTGCTTGATTGTGCTTCATTGCTCAGAGGCTGGAGCTCTGTAGTTGATCTAACTAGATAGTGAGCCTGGCGTCACAACTGGACTTCATTTTGTTTTTTTCCGCCCCAACCGTCGCAGCAATCTCCCAACTCCTTCCACCTCCCTTCAACCTGCATCCCGTCGGTATTCCCATGAAAGAGAGGATAATCGCGATCTAGAGGCAAGGCTCTGTGCCCATGCCTCTGACCTGCTCACAGCACCATTATCGCCCCGTTTCAAATGCGCCCGCGGGACTTCTACTGCTTGGAGGGTCTCGCATTGCATGGGACACCGCCCTCCGACTGTGATTCTTCTGTCAGATGGCCGCAGTGACATTTGCCCATCGAACTCCCTGCCTGCGAGGTCTGGCAACGCTGCCTCGATCGTGGAACCCCGCAGGTCGTGCTTTTGCGCAATGGTCACCCACCGCATCCGCCATTCCGTCGACTAGACGGCCAGTCCAGAACAGGCGGCCGTTTCATTCAAGTCCTCATGTTTCCTCGCGTCCGCGTATGACCTATCGCATCGCCGTGTCTTCTTCTGGCAAAGGACGCAGATTCAGCCCGGACAAAAACATCTACAGTTTTGACCCGGCTACACACAATGCCATCGGACTGCAGCGAGGGAGAAACTATCTGGAGCGGAAGTTAAGCCGGCCTGATAGCGGGGAGGACGCTTTTTTCGTCAGCAAAATAAATAGCCATCCCAATGCATTCGCGTTTGGCGTTGCAGATGGAGTAGGTGGCTGGACACAATCCGGGGTTGATCCTGCGGATTTCTCGCACGCGTTTTGCAGCTACATGGCGGAGTGTGCATCCAACTGGGACGCATCAGCACACGAGCTGCGAGCAAGGACCCTGATGCAAATGGGCTATGAGCAAACGTTGGTGGACAGGTCGATATTTGCGGGCAGCAGCACCGCCTGCATTGGCGTAGCCCGCGATGATGGAACGGTTCAGCTGGCAAAGTAAGGACCAATGTCATCCACCATTTGGCTGGTGTCACTTTTATCTAACTCATCTCTAACGCAGCCTTGGTGACTCCGGCTCGGTGCTGTTCCGCCTGGCCGCCGTCCACCATTACTCCACTCCTCAAACCCACGATTTCAACACTCCCTACCAGCTCTCAGTAATGCCTCCTCTAATAAGGATGCAGTCCGCTATATTCGGCGGCAGACAGTACGAAGATCTCCCTCAAGATGCCAACGTGACAAATTACCGTTTGCAGCACGGCGATGTCCTCCTACTCGCAACAGATGGAGTCTACGATAACCTGAACAACCAAGACATTCTTAAAACTCGTTACAGCCCGGGATGATGGGCACCGGGGCCTGGAATGGAACCGCTGACATGGGGATTGGAGTATTCGATGGACTGGACACCCTTACGAAGCCCGCTGGGTTATCTTCCGCCCTCTCGTCCTCAAAATCTCGATCTCTTCCGCACAATCCGCGTCACCACCCTCGACATCACCCTGAAAAACCACCGGCTACGCACACCGTAGACGCTCGCACGCGAGATCAGACCCTCCAAGCCCTCCTCGCGGTCACTATTGCCGGCGAAGCCAAAATTACCAGCATGGATTTCCGACGTGACGGGCCATTTGCGAAGGAATCGCAGAGATATAGACCATGGGATCACTGGCGGGGAGGAAAGCCAGATGATATCTGTGTTATCATCGTCATTGCTGTTGAAGAGGGAAGGGATGCCGCGCAATAGTTCTGCATTGTAGCCAGATGAGCTGCATACGAAGTCTAGTTATCTAACTTTTTTTTTCTCTCAATAGTTGAATTCCGTTCCGCATTGCTTCGACTTTGCATACTACTAGACCTAAGTTGTTTTATAGCTTTATTCCACTGGATTGGCCTAATTTTGGCCGAGCAAAATGGTTTCAATACACATTTTGTCAAACCTTTAGACCTGTGAGAAGGAGTGTCGGCTTGGGGGAGAAAGGGAATTCTGCAGGTTGACGAAATCAATCCGAACTTTTGCTTTTACTAGATCCCGTATATAGTTACTATTCCTGATATATAATCTGCGGTCCTCAATTATGTCAAGAAAGCATTCATAATGTACATTTTGTTTAACAAGAGGCAGAAGAGAGCGGACTCGATCACAGGTTGAGGCTATAAAAGCATTGCAAGCTGCACTAACCGTCTCAAAATATGTAAAGTCGCATTCGGGTGAGACCAAATTCCGTGAATCTGATCTGTTGAAGAACGTGCCTGGGTGGGAGTGCAGAATTACAGGAATTATACCGTATTTCTATAGTAGCTTTCTGCATTAAGGTGATTATAGCCCAAGTTTAATATTTCATCTCTCCCCGGCCTTCCCTTGACCATACAATTCAAACATTCCGTACTTGGCTTTGCTCACCATCGCAGTAACATCATAAGAGCGTCTTATTTCGCGAAATGCAAGTCATAAGAAAGCCATTTGCGCAGTTTGACTCCGTCAACATCCAAACCTGGTGTTCCATAAGTGAGCGGCGCGAAGAACCAAAATCCCCAAATAACAGCGCTGAGAATCGCAACAGTGGCTGCCCAGGTAGCCATCATGGTCTGGCGACTCATTTGCACTCTGCGCATGCCGAGTCGACGACCTTGTCCTCCAGCACCAACGACATTCTCTACATTGATAGGGTCAATGTTGAAAAGGAATTCGACTAGAGCTCCAGTGACAAGGCAGGAGGCAATATGCGCTGGAAGATAGTGATGGAGGAATCGTTGTCGGCCCATGAGATAGAACGGAAAGTAGTGCGCTGCCCAGCAAAGGTAGAAAAACCCAGTGCTATTATAGAGACGAGAGCGTGTGCCTGGGCCCCAAACTACAGCATAATGTTAGTAGAGTATTATGAAACAGTTACTTCGGAAACCTTACTTTCTTCAAGCGCATCTACACCACGGCGTAGTGAAAGCTGATCAGCACCGATGACACCTGCGAAGATAGCTAAAAGACTGCTCGCAATCCACCATCCGATAGGATTACCCAAAAAGTAAATCTGTTCTCGAGTGTCATTCTTAGTCCAGAAGCTGACTCCACGGAGGAGGAAGGGCCACTGGAAAGGTTCGCTCGCATATGGATGACTGGCAGTGAGTGCATTGTTGTGGTGAAACATTGCCGCCTGGAGCTCAAGATATTTTTTCAAAAATGGCATATGCTTGGGTTGTTTTGGCTCTCTAATTAGGCGCGAATTTCCTGGCTCGAGAGAAGGGATATCTTCGGCATACCATATATTGGAAGACTCTTGCGCATTTTTGTTCCCGTTGATTTCAGCTTGCTTGAATCCCCACTCGGGTAAAGGAGTTGTGTGCGTCCACATGGCCACTTTTGTGGGAACATGGATGAGTTTGAATAAGCTGGCCATGGTTCGAAACTCTTCCTTGGCTTTGCCATGTTCGATTTTGATTTGGAACAAAGTATCGTTGTGGCGTTTCCCGTCTGCCAGCTCATGAGAGACAGTTGTGAATTCCTGATTTGTGGGATAGAATGGAGAAGCGACATCGTGCGTAAGAAGGATCGTGTCTGTACCAACATGGCGAAGCTGAATAGTATCACCATTTTTGACAGAATGATTTAGCCGATCGTTTTCAGGGAATGAGACTGACGGAAGGATCTGCCACTGATTGTTGGTGTCATTGTAGGGATATCCAGTGACCTGTTGGCCTTGACTGGATACACGGCCGTCCTCGTAGCGAAGTGGATATTTCTCCGGATGGCTGTGAAGGTAGGTCTTGGTCTGTCTATGACGGATAGTGATGAAATCATAATATTGAACACCCACGGATTTTGCAGCCATCGCGTTGTCTGAAAGGGTTTCTTGGAATTCGGGTGACATAAAATTATCCCCAGGGCCGGACTTGTTCAGAACCGCAAAATGGACCTGAAACCAGAACAAATAAAAGAAAAAAGGGATGACGATGAGGCCAAACGCACGGGAGACAAAGTGCTGACCGAACTGGACCATTGTGAGAGCCCCGCCGCGGCGATTGACATTTAAAAGGTCCCACAAGTCAATTAAGACTGCAGAACCAATGGTGACGAAGGAGAATAGACCGACATATTTGGTTGAGATCACGCAGCTAAGCGAGATTCCCGTTAAGAGTAGCCATTTCCACCACTTGCGGCTGAATGAAGCATGTCGGAGTTTGTGGAACCGAATATAACAGTATATACTCAGGGTCATTGAAATGACCAAGGTGGCATCCAGCAAAATTAATCTATCCTCGCCGATGTGGGCGTTATCGAAGAGGACCAACCCTGCTGAAAGCACACATGCTGGAAGCGAGTAGCCCGATTCCCACATAATCAGGAATACCAGGGGAACGGTCAGGGAACCGAGTGTGGCGGGCAACGAGCGCAGCGCAACATAGGGTACTTTGTTTTCAACGTACGAATCGCCGATATTGTCAAAGAGAAAGTGACCGTCATATCCAACCAGCCAGCCGACGAAGGCAAAGAGAAGTTTGGCGAAGGGAGGATGGACATCGAAGAAGTAGGTACGTTGGAGGTAATATGATGCAAACTATACCGCATTAGAGACATCAGTCGATTGGCCCCAAATGGCATCTGCACAGCTGGGCAATCGCTGGATATGCAGGAGATTGGGGACGGGGGTACTCACCTTTCCAAAATGCACCTCATCAAACACAACTTGATCCGGATAATTGATCTTGTAAAATCGAGTGACAAACGCCAGAATTGTTATGACTGTCAAGGCGAGTTTGTAGTCCCATTCTGAACTTGGTTTCGTAGCCGGTTGCTGGCTGACCGCTGGCGGTGCTGGCGACACAGACCTTCGCTCCGGTGTACCAAGATTACCAGCTTTCTTGCCTCCTCGCTGTCGGAGGCTCGATGGGGATGAGGACATTGTAGCGGACAGAAATGATCAGGAGAGAGCTCAAATTAAAAGCGGTAGCAAGAAAGAAGCCGAATTTATCGTGCCTGACTCGAGTCCCGAGGCCTTGAGGAGAGCCACCTTCTCAAGAGGACTGACAAAGAAGCATTGTAATGAGCGTCAAGAAAGATGAAAGAGAGATTAAAAGCACTACTCCGAAGAAAAGGACGAGGGCGTGAAAGGGCTGCAGCTGGAAGAACAGATTGCGCGAAGAGAAAACGCGGCTGGACGTTGGTTTTGCCTGTTTGGAGCTGCTGGCCAAAAGGGGCTGCACCGTAGGCCCGGTTGGGTTAGTGCCCGCGGACCGCGCTATGTTGGAAGCTTACATAACTAATCGAGAACGCCAAGAGGGCGGGAAGTAGTTATTCAATTGAGCGCGCTAAATATCGATGATATTGTATCCAAGAGATCATTCCAGCAGATCCAATTCGTTTCGGACAAGATTGCCAAACTCGTCCCCAGAAATTCCAGTGGTTCTCGCCAGTTGATGCAGGTTTCTAATGCTGGACGAGATGTAGTCGCGGACCCCCATTTCCGATAACGATTGGTTCTCTGCCGTCTGCTCCAGCCTCAGAACGGCATCGGATCCTCGAGAGGATGCTGATTCCGGCCGCGGGTGGTTGAGCGAGCTGGCACAAGCGTCTACGTCTGGTGGCGGCGTTCTTGGCCGCCCATCTCTACGGACAATGTGTTCCATTTGCTGTCTGAGGATCCGAGAAACTGCCTCGCCGTCCAGCGACGAACTTCCAATGCCGCTTCGGTCCACAGATGGATCATCATGATCCATTGCCGGTTGAACCTCGTCGTAGCGGCCGTAGTACGAGGCGTCCGACGCTTCCTGTGGCTGCTTGTTCACGTCGACGCGAGAATGCGCTAAGTGGGGGGAGGCATTCCGCACTGGCGTCCTCCCGAGATTATCGTCGTACTGTGCCCAATAATCATCGTCGTCATTGTCATCAGGACCATCGACTCCGTTGCTCTGCCCGGCTTCGTGTTCTGCGTCTGCCAAGGCTTCATGCAGTATAGGTTCCCGCACCTCGTTCGCTTCCGTGATAGAGCTAGCCCACGTATGGGCTTCTTCACCCTGCGGAGACCGAAGCGGGAGAACCTCCGTTACTCTCCATCCTGGATCGCCACCCTCCCGGTCGCCAGGACACCAAACATAGACGACCGCGAGGTTGTATTCCGCCAATAGGAAACATGCCCCGTAACGTTTCAGAATCGATACGTCTGTACCGTGCCTTGATGTCCTCGGGTATCTCTATCTCACCGGAGACGGGGTGCGGTTCAAATGTGGTTTCTCCAACTATTCGCTCAAGTTCTTGACCTCGTTCGGGATTCCAACAGAGTAAGCGGAGCCAAGAATCTGAAGACGATGGGGACACGGAACTGAGGAGCTGAATGCGCTGTCGAAGGATGGGCGAGAGAAGAGGAATGAGCGGCGGAGGAGGTCGCGGTGAAGCAAAGCCAGCAGGGAGACAAGCGAGGAGCGGAGGCAACAGTGAACGCGGATCGGGCGCCGGGATGTATTCAACCATTCTCAAAAAAAGGTATTTGAAAAGATATCAAGGCGTAAATTGCAGTAGATTGTAGGATTGCACTCTGGATTTCGCGAGTGCAGCTCCAACGTCGCAGGATCTAACCTGAGCTATCCCGGTCAGCTGACGTGAAAGGACGCCGGCGGGCACTGGAGCTCAAGTTGTCGAAATTGCAGTCAAAGGGAGACGCGAGGTCGACTTTGCTGCGGCTTGCTGGCTTGTTCCTCAACCGGCGGTCCAAAGCGCATGTTGGCTCCATCCGCCCGAACGTGGAGATGTGTGACGTGCCAAATGCGGTGGAGTGGCGGGTAATAAAGAGACACCACGAGCAGGGATATCCGTCGAGAACCCCCGAGAGATCTCAGCAGCTACTTGCGGAGATGTTGGGATGCTGCATTCTAGCCCTTGTCTAGAGTTAGTCGGCAGGTTGACTTCGTTCTTTGTTGGCTTCGTCCAAGTGCTTGTTCTCTCCTGCATGGTGCTTAGTTACTCAACGGCTGGCCGTTGACCGTTGAACAGACACGGAACGATGCTTTCGGACAACGGATACCGAGATGTCACCTAAGCGGAATGGTGAAGAATGTCGAGCAGGTGCCTGCGATGGATGAGATCCCCGGCATGCCGTTGACCTGGGAGCACCTTGCTGCTTGTGCTCTGAACCGAGGGAACTCCAACAGCCGAATCATTTGTGAACAAAATCAATGCGTGAACCCGGGCACTTATCGAGCCTCGAGACGCCGTGTGTATATTGATTCACCAATGATTGTGCCTATAGCCAGGGCTTCTATGACTTCTTCTCGTTCTTCCGTATCCCTCTTCCGCCTGTGTCCCCAATCCTAGCCGGCTTTTGCATGATCTGCAGCCACCCTGCCCTGGCCCCTCTATCAGCTGCTCACCCACTGGAAAACCCTTCTTCAAAAGGCTGAATTGTGCATTGAGTGGCCTGCGCCTAATTGAAGAAACCTTCATTTTCCGCCATTGTTACTGTTTATCTCCATTCGCCTAGAGTATGGCGACAGAGTCGGCGAAGCGTTCTTCGGGCACGCGGTCCATCGCCTTATCTGCAGCTAAGGCAACCGCAGCAATGGAAGAAGACGAAGGAGAAGAAGAAACCCTTTCAATCCCAAAGCACGAGAAGGCCCTGGAACGTGGTTTACTCCGGAAAGTCGATCTCCGGTTATGCACAATTGCTGGCATTCTTTGCAGTTTGAATCTGATAGATTCCGGCATCATTTCATCTGCCGCCGTCACTACCATGATAGACGATCTCTCCCTCCATGGAAATCGATATTCCGTGTCTATTTTCATCTTCACCGTTTCCAGCATCGCTTTCCAACTTCCGTTTACGCTCGCAATACGGTTCGTTGGGCCACGACTCTGGTTTTCAATGACCACCATTTGCTTTGGCCTGATCACTCTAGGTACGGCTTTCGTGAAGACCTGGCAGCAAATGATTGTGCTGCGCGTCCTCTTGGGCATGTCGATGTCTGGCATCTACCCGGGACTCACATACCTTATCAGCACGTGGTATACGAGACGAGAGCAGCAACTTCGATATGCATTCATGCAATCCAGCGAGGTAACGATCCTAGCTACAGGCAGCATCCTCAACTACGCTCTCAATCAACTGGATGGCATAGCAGGGCTCCAAGGGTGGCGCTGGATGTTCCTGGTCCAAGGCCTAATTGCCTTTGGCATGGGGATAATCACATATTGGTGGATGATCGATTTCCCAGATAATGCGCACAACAGTTTCTGGTTCCTCGATGAGGCCGAAATAAAACTTGCCACCAAGAGAATTGAACTCGACAGGCACGATGCCATCCTTGATAAGATCTCTTGGTCCAAGATTGCGGTTAATTTTCTCGACTTCAAACTTTATGCGTTCAGCTGCCTGTTTTTCCTTCTTAATATCGTCTCGACCTCGCTCTCCTACTTCTTACCTATCATCCTCCAGTCAGGCATGGGATTTAGCACGAACAAGTCCATTCTGTTATCTTCTCCGGTGCGGCCTCTCCCACTACGGTATTTTCCCACTGAGTGCTTCGCTAATTCGATCTATCACAGCCATACTACTATGCTATCATACCTGTTCTTCTCACTTCGCTACTCGGCGATAAATTTCGTCTTCGTGGACCACTGATCATTTTCAACGCATTATCGCTCATCGCCGGGTTCCTCATGCTTGGCCTCCCATCTTCAACGCAAGTCACTGTCCGTTATATCGGCACATTCCTCGCCACCGGCGCATATGTTTCCAACTGGGCAGCATTGAATGCGTACCAGGCAAATAACATCGTTGGCCAATGGAAACGAGCGACCATAGCCGCAGCGGTGACTGCGTCCAATGGGCTGGGAGGCATCGCAGGCAGTTTTATCGTGCGGTCTGTTGAGGCTCCAGCTTATACCACTGCTGTGTGGGTATCTATCGGGTGAGTTGAGCCTCCCCCCCCCTATTAACGGATCTCCATCAGTAACATAACTATTAGCTCCCATATCCTAATGATTGCAATTGTCGGGATGTTCTCCACATATTTCTACTTCGCAAACCGGCGACAACGAACGGGGAACTACGTGATAGAGAACCTGGTATGTAGCAATGCTCATCTGACAACTCTTGGTTTGAATGTATCGAGCTGACTTGGGTGTATAGCCCGGGTTCCGCTATACATATTGATTATCAGTGTAGCAGCGATGCTGACTGCGTGGAACGAGCTTCAGATCACGGCGGATAAGTAAGCTTAAATCATTTTAGATCTATATTGAAAGAAACGTTGATTTCATATATACACGCAACCCTGAAAATACAAAGGGGTATAATGTCTTTGGCTAATTCTCAAACTGACTGGTTGGAACATAAGCTGAGTAAAACCGGGCAAAACCGAGAGTTGCCCAACACATCGCCAAATTCGCCAATGATTAGCAGAAAGGAGTTAACACTAAGCAATCACGAAGACAATGAGAAGAAATAACAAAAGGCCCTCACCATACCCCGATGCCACAACTTCACGGATCATGGCCTATCGAGACCCTGTTCCAGCCTTCCCACCAGTCTTTTCATTCCTGTCCATTCTTCCGCCATAACTTCCTCAGGCCCGCCGCCTAAGCCCTTTCCTACATCAAACACAGTAACAACCCCATCCAATCCACCGGTAGCAACCCGTCTACCCTCCTTCTCTTCCCATGCGACTTTATTCAAGCTCTTGGTCAATATGCCTCCTCTACCAGATGTGGGTGTTGCCCACGCAGTCGGCACTTCAGTCTCGGTGCATAAATCCCAAACTTCCAGCGACCCGGCGCCTGTTACAAGGGCAAACACACCGGGGCGATTCGGAGACCAACGGGCATCGTATACAACGTCTTCACGGGTCAGGTCGAGAATTGGAGAAACCGTTTGCATGGCTGCTGTGGAGGAGGTTGTTCCCGAGGCGGTGGACGTTGCCGCAGGAGGGCGAATTCGCCAAAGTTTGACGCTCCAGTCTATGCTTGAACTAAGCATCAAATCTCCTAGGTCAACAGGGCCACGGGCGGGGTGGAAGGTCGTCGACATGACTGGGGCGGCATGACCGCGATAGCAAAGCCGGTGGTCGGTTCCAGCTTTGGCGCCAGCACGATCATAACGATGGCAAGGGTATATGGTTCCCTCTTCTGTGCCGACTAAGAAAAATGTGGGATCGGATTGAGGGAACGAGAGGGTAGTAGGTGCGAGATCTTCGGTTTTAGAAGGCGGGGGGGTGGTGAGTTCAAGGTATTCTTGCGGTTGGGAGAGCATGTCGACTGTCCAGCCGCAAACCACTCCGTCCGTCGATGCTGTCAGAATGTTGTGTGCATTTTGCGTGCCAACGATGGCGATGCTATAGACTGGATGAGTGTGGCCTGATCCTGATAAAGGAGTCTTCTGCACAGGGGCACCTCCGCCAGCGCGCGAGGATCGGGTGTCCCAGAGCAACACCTGTCCGGAATATGAACCGCCGATGATAAGATTCGGGTGAAACGGGCTGAATTTTGCGGTGAGAATGTCGGATGTTGAGTGGAATATGTATTCTGGTCGGCTATGAAGATGCTGGTTCCAAACTTTGACGAGCCCGTCAGGATCATGAGGGGCAGTTGGATTTTTTGTATAAGAAGCAAGTATCAGCTCGGGAAACTAGGGCGAAATTAGCATAAAGTCACTGGAGCCACTGCGGAAAAAAGGAGATATACTTTTGGCGAAAAGCTCAAGTCGGTTATCATGCGTTTCTTGCTCCATCTTTCATCCCAAAACTGGGCAACTTGCTTTATTTCTCTGCGCTTTTTGCCAACTCTGTAATCATCCTCCTCCTCATCCTCGGCGCCGATTCCACCCAGTGCATAGTCCGCAAGGACGTCATATTCTTCATCCAAAGCTCTTTCTATAACTTTGCTTGATCGTTCCACAAAATCCAAAAATTCTCCAGAAGATGTAACCGCGTTGAGCTCATCATGAGTGAGGGTACGCAACGGATACCTCAACTGACCCGCCTGCTGAAGATCACCGCCTTCAACCGGCTCTTTCGCTGCATTCAACTCTTCTTCGATTTCCTTCCGTAGCCGCTCTCTGATCTCTTCGTCCCGTTCGCGCGCTCTCCTGCTTAACCGTTTACTTGCACGGGGAGTACTAGGAGACCCCTCGCCCTCCGTTTCGGACCCATCTTCCGAACGCGTCTTTGGATCCGACCAGGTGTCAGTTTGCACTGCTTTGCTGTACGTTAGAATTTCCGGTTTCGGCGCAGGGGGATGGGCTCGGGGCGAGGTGACGGGGAGGTCAAGTGTTGTCTGTGTAGCTATGGATTGAGAAAGCGGCTTTATAGGCGGGGTATATGTTTCGATAGTATCACTGCTGAGTTGTCCTCCGCTAAGCACCGAATTTGGCCTGCTTCCACGACCTCTCGGCGATGCTTCCCCGCCCTCCCTGAGTGCGGCAGAAGACGGTCGATCAACCAGACGGGAAATCAAACTATCGAGCTCAGCTCTGTTTTCTGAACGGCCCGGCGTAGGAGATAGAATCTGCAGCCACAGATAGATTAGCAAGGGTACATAATAGCCGAGCGGAGGGGCAATTGCTCTGCATACCTCTGACGATTCCCCTATGCCCATGCGCGTCTGGGAGAATTCCCGCTGCCGCAATTCGCGCTGGCGTTTGAGCTCGGCGAGCCTTGCCTTCTTTGCCAGAATCTCATCTTTCCGCTGTTGCATGGTACTCATCCTGACAGAACCGAGCGTGATCCCCGCAGGCAGCCAAAAGCACGCTGTTTCTCTTCCGCCCGCCGCGTCTGCTATGAACTGAAGCGGGAAGGGGGAGTTGCACGCTGGAGTTATGTAAGCACCACCTCTAGTTACTGGTTACGTAATCTACGGCCAGGTGTGCCAAGCAAAAATCCCGAAGTTTGAATCTTCGACTTGCCGACGTGAAGACACAGATTCGATTGCTTCCAGCGGCCAACCGATCTCATCCCCGAGCGTCCAGACCCCATTGCCTGTCTGGGTTGCGTTGCCGGATACCTTGGATCAACTCCATCGTCTTTGCTTGCCCGTGTCGCCCGGTTCTTCTTCCTCTTCCCCGATTGACCCCAACATCCTTGGGGTGACCTCGCTCCAGCCATGGCAACTTCTCAAGGGGTTAACGTGGGTTCTTCTCTCTGCCACAGCTAATCTACCCGGAGGCATTGGCCTTTGTGGGGTGATGCCTCATGCTGACCAAGAGTGATTCAGGTATTGCGCTATTCCGCCCTCTTTTTCGGCGTTTTCTACGGCTTCTATCACCAAGCTTCATTGACCGCACAAGCCAAAGCCGCCCAGATAGACAATGAATACCGTCGAAAAGAACAATTGATAGAGCAAGCCAAAGCCGAATTTGCAAGAAGAAATTCACCTGCTCCAAAGGAACCAGAGTCCGGTGGTACGTCGTGTTGGATCCGCGTCGAAGCCACACCTGCGATCCGGGTGTTGCCACTTGAACTAGTTACTGACTGGGATGCAATCGCTTAGTGATCACGGACCCCGATGATGCAAGATTTGATCTAGAAGCATTCATAAAAATGAAAGCAGGTGAAAAATAAAGCGGGATTGCGCGCAGATTATTGATCCTCAAGAAAAGATTGGCCCTCTAACCTGCGGGGGTACGTTCCGGAATGAGCATTTGAGCGGTTCGTGATTGACCTGAACTCAACTTGCGGATGGAAAGCATATCCATTTTGTATTATTTGTATCATTTAAGCTAAAGATCGCTTCCTTGGAACCGACGCGAGAGGGGTACGAGACCAATAGATTTCATCTTCCTCTGCTGTACATACCATTGGCATTTCCTGGGGATATTACACACTTCATTACGCGAACATCCAATCAACCATCAGTATAAGGGTCATTCATACTGTCGTCATTTGGCTGTCAGCAATGCCTGTCCATATTCGGAGGTCTATTCGCATAGGGCGATTTGCATGTCCCGCAATGAACTCAACGGCGTGTCAAGCTACTGCTCTATAGTTAGAGGCGTATATCGTTCGTGGTTCAAAAAGTTTTAGCTCCCGTGCGAGGCGTATCAACTCAAAAACATCGCTCAGCCACCATGAGTTCCCAGGAGCGCCGCCAGTTGTCCAATCTTGACTTGGTCTAACTCGGGGTCCCCCGCAACTGATGTGCTGATGATCGGTTTTAGTAGGTTGGTGGCTGAATCGTACTCCCACCCTCTTTGTACTAGTATTTCAATAATCTCTGAGGTGGTCGGGCTCGACACATCTTCCATTGCATCTGTACTCGGTGGTGCAATATCGAAGCCTAGATATGAAGCAGCAGTCTCGGGTCGAAGAGCTCCATAGGCGAGACTGAGGTCTTCCAGCGTTCTGTCACGGAAGTGTGCTGCATAAAAGATTAGTTTCAAAAATCCATGGAATAGCAAACAGGTTCAGCCGTACTGAAGTAGCCCTGGGCCAGAGGTTTCAGCATATCCGGCCAATGTGACTCCCTTAAGATTTGGTAAACCAGAGTATGATTTCTAATCCAAACGGCCCGTAGCAAGTTCGAAGTACTCTCCAATGCAGTATCCGCGCTGGTTAAGCTCCGAGGTATTCTCCGGTTTAACATCCGCGCTTCAGTACTATTGCGCACCTGGTTAGCGCTGCTCGACACCGTTTTATAACTCGCGATCACCTACAGTTCATCACGCAAGAGTAGCGCAAATAGGTAGGCCGAATAGTAGGATTGCAACAATGCTGTGTCATCAGACTGTAGACATATTTCTCCTTCCGCATCCATCAGAGCATCAAGAAGGGCTGTCGCGGATGGGGCGCTAGTGAGGACTGCCTGAAGTTCCTCCAGAGTCCGCGGTGCGTCCAGCATCTCGGCGAGAAGCAGCAGCAAAGAGCAACTCTGGTCCTGTACAGCTTGACTGATTAAAACGAGAGATTCACAAAGTGGTGGGCTCTGTGAAGGGAGCGGGAAAGGGATGTCTAGATAACAATGGCTGACATAAGCAGTGTGATGACTGCGCCAAGGCCAGCTCGCGGCTTGAGACCACGATGCTTCATTCGACGCAAGGCGAACGGCAGCGAGCTCTCAATGGGATATTCGCAGTTGTCCGGGGGCTAGTTCTCGTCGGTTTCTTCGATCTGTCCTGTCTCCTCCGTCCATTCCGGCCGCCATGGCCGCCACTGCTGTCGACCCTTTTTTGAAGGGCCTCACGAGCTCAAGCACTCGCGGCCTTTTACGGGTGATCATACTGGCTTTCATTGCGGCAGCAGCTATTTCCAGCAGACTATTCAGCGTAATAAGTAAGAATGCTTCTCTATGCTCCTTTTGCCTGTCCAATTGGTTAACCTGGGTCCTGTCCGCCTTGCTAACAATTCCGCGTAGGGTTTGAAAGTATCATCCACGAATGTATGAGCTCCCTTGGAAACGCCCCTACTGTGAACCCCCTGCGTTCCGTTTTCTATCGTCGCTAAACCAAACACACAAACTGTAGTCGATCCGTGGTTTAATTTTCGAGCAACAAAATATCTTGTGAAGCATGGTTTCTATAGCTTTTGGGATTGGTTTGACGACCGTGAGCCTCCTTTCGAGTGAGTTTCCCGAATTGGTGACTGACGTTTCATTTTTTGCATCTAGGAACATGGCATCCTCTTGGGCGTGTCACCGGCGGCACATTGTACCCTGGGTTGATGGTTACGAGCGGCGCAATTTATCATCTCCTTCGATTCCTCTCTCTCCCCGTCGATATTCGTAATATATGCGTCCTCCTCGCGCCGGGGTTTTCGGGTTTGACGGCACTGGCAATGTACCTGCTTACATCGGAGATGTCGGTTTCGCCATCTGCCGGCCTCCTTGCCGCAGTGTTCATTGGCATCACCCCTGGATACATTTCCAGGTCCGTTGCTGGGAGTTATGATAACGAAGCCATTGCCATTTTCCTCTTGGTCTTTACCTTTTACCTTTGGATCAAGGCTTTGAAGAATGGATCAATCATGTGGGGTGCATTGGCTGCCTTATTCTATGGCTACATGGTTTCGGCATGGGGTGGATACGTCTTCATTACGAACTTGATCCCCTTGCATGCCTTCGTGCTTATCTGCATGGGTCGATATAGCTCACGTCTCTATATCGGCTATACCACTTGGTATGCACTTGGAACACTAGCTAGCATGCAAATCCCTTTTGTTGGCTTTTTGCCAATCCGTAACAGCGACCATATGGCGGCTCTGGGTAAGTATGACAGGCACCTTTCCCATGCAGCTGAGAACTGAGAATTGGTGTTTAGGTATATTTGGTCTCCTTCAAATCGTGGCCTTTGTGGAATTCCTTCGATCTCAAGTTCCCGGAAAACAGTTTCAAGCCCTCCTCACTACTTTGGTTCTCGTCACATTCGGCATCGCATTCTCCGGGTTAGTACTTCTCACGATAACAGGCGTCATTGCACCCTGGAGTGGTCGATTTTACTCGCTTTGGGATACCGGATATGCCAAAATTCACATTCCCATCATCGCTTCCGTCTCGGAGCATCAACCGACAGCTTGGCCTGCATTCTTCTTCGACCTTAACATGCTGATATGGCTCTTTCCTGCCGGCGTTTATATGTGCTTCTATCAGCTTAAGGACGAGCACGTTTTCATAATCATCTATGCCGTTCTTGCAAGCTATTTTGCCGGTGTTATGGTTCGGTTAATGTTGACTTTAACACCAGTGGTTTGCGTTGCTGCCGCTCTGATTGTGTCGCATATACTTGACACTTATCTTCGATTAGATTCCCCTGACCCAAATGCGCAACCTAAAGCGACCAACGAAAAACCTACTCAAAGCAGCTTACGAGCTGCGCGGACACGACTTGTTGGCATCTATTCAGGCCTTTCGAAAGGCTTGGTTTCCGCCTCACTCGTAGTTTATCTGTTGCTGTTTGTCGCTCATTGTACATGGGTCACATCGATGGCCTATTCGTCTCCGTCGGTCGTGCTCGCAAGCAAACTCCCCGACGGGAGCCAATACATTATTGACGATTATCGCGAAGCTTATTATTGGCTTCGCCAAAATACGGAAAAGAACGCGAAAATCATGTCGTGGTGGGATTATGGGTATCAAATCGGCGGAATGGCGGATCGTCCCACGCTGGTCGATAACAATACTTGGAATAATACACATATTGCCACTGTTGGGAAAGCAATGAGCTCCCGTGAAGAAGTCAGCTACCCAATCCTTCGCCAGCATGACGTCGACTACGTGTTAGTCGTATATGGCGGTTTGATCGGTTACTCCGGTGACGATATCAACAAGTTCCTCTGGATGGTTCGAATTGCTGAAGGTATCTGGCCTGATGAGGTGAAAGAGCGAGATTTCTTCACCGCTCGTGGCGAATACCGTGTTGACGACCAAGCGACTCCCACAATGCGCAACAGTCTCATGTATGCATACATCTTCCATGTTTCCCTCCTTGAGTACTGGAACTAATCCTAGATACTAGGTATAAACTCTGCTACCACAACCTCAATTCGCTGTTCCCCAAGGGCCAAGCGCATGATCGTGTTCGCGGAGTCCGCCTTCCGGCCGAAGGCCCTCAGTTAACAACCCTTGAGGAGGCATTTACCAGCGAGAACTGGATTATTCGAATTTACAAAGTTAAAGATCTAGACAATGTAGGCCGCGACCATAACAGTGCCGTGGCGTTTGAAAAGGGCCATAAAAAGAAAAAGGGGACTAGGGCTAAAAGACGAGGCCCAAAGATATTAAGGACTGAGTAAAATATCTTCTTATCTCTCTTCTACATTTGTATTTGAATAAACGTGTTTCGCGGGTTGTGTGGTCTAGGTTTTCTTTTATCAAGGTCAAGTTCCATGGAATTAAGATAGATTAAACGTGTAGATTATCATGGTTTAGGGCGTTTCCTTTTGCTGTTAAAAGTGATTCTCCAAGCTACCAATTCGTGCTTCTTGGTATTCTGAGCATTTAGTCCGTACCACGTAAGTCAATGCAAACTAAAGTACATGAATTCCCCGGAGCCCGACCCCGTTCATCATAACAAAATAATTGCGACCCTAAAAATGGATCAAATAAAAAAGAAGTAGACAATTTAACTATCAGCAAGTTTCTGGAAATTCAAGTGATTCTGAAAGTAGCTCAAGCGTTTGCATGGGCATTGCATGGAGATGTTGGATTCTTGGAATCTCGGGTTAAAATAGGAGGGTATATGCCCGAAATAGAACAGTAATGTTAAGATCAGGTAGAAATGCAAAGAAAGAGAGTGTCATACAGCAGCTGTGACACTCTGCTCAGCTGTACCTGTCCTCTCTGATTTCAAAACCTGACCATTTTGTTGAGAATTTGTGGCGGTGGAATTGCCATCGACATTTTCGGGCACGGGATATGCAGCGACAGGGCTCGTCGTGTTTTGCGTCGACCCAAGGCTAAGAGTAGGTGTGGATCTTGACTGTTCTTGCGGTTTCATATTTTGCGTGAACTGTTTTGCTTGGTCGGGTAGAGCCCCAGGTCGAAACTTGAGAAGGATCTTTGTTATTAAAGGCCGGGTTTCTTCCACTATTTAAAGTATGTGTTAGAGATCTGCATTGGTAAACTAAATATGGGCTGTGGCCTACCAGTATTGTACAAATCCTCTAGGGCATCCAGACACATTTCTTTCACTGGCGGGCGTACAAGGACTAGGTAACTAGCGTATGTTAGCATTCGGGCGGATGATTGAGATTCAAGGTTAGAAATCCGCTTACTGCAAAGCTTGAACACACAAGTTGACCCTCTCCGGATCGTTGGCTAATGTCTGAACTTTTCTGATCAAAGTGCGATCCAGCTCTGGTAACTCGCTTAAGAACCTTATGAGGATTTTATCTCGGGAATCAAGGTATGGCAGTATGCTTTCCAGAAGCCTCATTACCCAATGACTGTAGTGATTCGGTATTGAAATAGCGTCGATACCATCACGATGTTGCTGCGCAGCGTATCTCACCTGTACATTGTAGTTATACCATTCTTCATTCATCCAGGATATAGCGACATTTATTCGCACCCGGAAGTCCTCTAGAATGTATCGATATAACAACTGCCTGATTCCACCTCCTAATGTTGGCGGCTGTGATGGGGCAGCGCTATGCATCTGTCCGTTTCTGATTTGGGTCGCTTCTTCATCAACGTCACTTTCCAAACCGGCTGACGCGCGAGTCCCCAAACGAGTGAGTAGAGTAAGCCATGAGTCTCGATCAAACGAACTCGCTGCAAGCCGTCCAAACCCAAGAGCCTTTCCCGAACCTTTTGACTTTGAAGGTTGATCGAGAGCAGAGGCCATGGTGAACACTCTTTCAACCGCTTCTTTACCCACCTCAACAGCTTCTGTTTTTGAGAGTGGGGGAGGTTGTGGAAGCACGAACGGTCCCAGGGTCATGAGGTCAGGGGGGACTTCTGCAACCTGAATTGAATCTGAGCTTGCTAGCGGTTGCTCTGCTGCGGGAATATCCATAGGCTCGTATTCTGGCTCGTACTCATCATCATCTTCTTCTTCATTCTGTTGCGGCCGGAGCTGTGCCTGGGCTTGGGCTCGCTGTTCGAAAACTTGCTTTTTACAAAGAGTAAGATATCGGGTACGCACAGCCTACCAAGTATATTAGCACAGAGAAACGCGCAAGGAAAAAAGCACCTTGAAAGAGCGTGTCTACTTACACCGATCGCTTGATCCAAAGATTCTGCGCCAATACGATTTAAGACGGGAACGGTGATTTTGACAAGCAGATCTATCGGTAACTGTTTAACATCAAAGGACGCCAAACCAACATCTTCTGTTAATGTAAAGAGTTGTGCAAAACTAGTTGGGCCTGGAGGCAACGGCGGAATTTTTAACTGCGGCGGAGTATTAACGCCCAGCTTTGCTCGTTTGGCACTATCCACAAGGTCTGTAGGTTCAGTCGGGAGCGTTCTCTTCCGTGTGGCTTCTTCAAATATCTCGTTCCGTGACTGTGCTATCCGATCGAAATATTGTTGAATACGCCCAGCTAGAGGGTTATTAGGGTTCCTACGGCCGGCCTTTTAGTGAAAAGAGCATGTTCCCGAGCAGGTATGGTGCATACCTCTTCATCAAATTGATCAACAACGCTCGAGTTGTCCGTTCCATTGATTTTATATTTACTTTGACAGTTGGAGTTATCGGTGTAGTTGCATGTTTGAGCGGGTTAAAGCTTAGGATAGCATTGACGATTTTATTTGAGATTGAAGGTCGGGTCCGAATCAGAATTGAAAGAGAATTTAGAGTCGCATTTACAAGAAGCGGGTCACTAAAGTCCGTCAGTGCCGTGTGTATACCAATTCAAGCTGGAAATTTATACCTCGAGTTCTCGTGGAAGGCGTTCAGCAGTCTATCGAGAAGGCCCGACGCTTCTGCCTCCAGGTTGGGAATAGGGATAAGAGGGTGGCTCTTTGGAACGAGGGCCAACGAAATCTCGTTTTTCTCAGGGCGCTATCAACGTGCCTCTTAGTACTCCTTCGGTCTACAGGTCAGGGCGAATTTGTGCTGTAGTACTCACTCTTGGATCTGAGATAACACCCTGGGTTTGAGCTTGGACAACCCTTTGCGCGAATTTGACACAGCATATTTTGATACCAGGAGGAGCACTATCCCATTTCTTTAAGATAGTGAGCTTGATGGCGGTCATATTCTCCCAAACTGCAGAATCTTCAGGGTGGTCAATGCTATAGACGCGATACGATCGATCAGAACTTAATTCTACTTTAAGTAATGGCCATAGCCTATTTGGCAAGCGCCTTTGCTTTCTGCGGTATCGAGCAGAGCGCACAACCAAAGACCTACCCAAGGCAACGGGAGGGAAGGGAAAAGGGGGGGAGAGAGGATCCGGACATACATATGCCTAAACACTAGCGGGTAGATACTGGCAGAGGCCTGAATAGCATTTTTCACCACAGCAATATCTTGTTCCGGCGTATTAAGTAGTTCATGTATCGTCTGGAGGATTTCGGTAGCCAGCTTTTGCTTTGCAGGCTGGGGGAACGTGGGACTTGCAAATGTCTCTGCGAGGAAATCGGCGCCCCATCTTCGCAGCTCCAGACGCGAATTGGAGCCAATTATAGGAATTATGCCGTGAACGATCTGAGGGTAAAGCGCAGCATCGCCGAGAACGAGGTTTCGCGCCGCATCGAGCTGGGACATTTGTTCCACCAGATTGCTTACTGGAATCGCCATGGTGCCGGGATGGAGCTCCGCTAAGAGGAGAGTATCGGTGGATGAACGAGGACTGTGATGCTCCAGATGAAATTCAAGCTATGCTTTTCACGGTTTACAATAACTTTTTGTCGAATGGAGGGATGAAATCCTCGAGGGAGTATCGGGATGCACGATTTAGAAGTGAGGCGCCATGGAGCTTGCAGCAGGCTGGAATTCGTGGGAGGTCGATCGCAAAGGCAGCAGAAAGCTTCAGTAGAGAGTAATTCAGCAAAGAGAAGATCAAAGCAGTTTCGAGCTTACGATGCGGATAAGAGTTCCCTGGCAGCAGCCTGGAGGTCCTTTGGCGATTGTTCGTGTCTGCAGCAGTTGCGAGATGCAAGAAGCGTTGAAGGTTGGCGCCCCGAGTGCTGATTGGTCCATTGCTCGGCCTCACCAGCTCCGGTCCGAAATAGGCCTAGTGCCGCCTAGCCGTCACATGATGCCAAGCCATTTAGTGCAAACCGTATCGGAATCCGGGCGAATATTAACCCGAGCACGATCTTCTTATCGTCACGTCGCCGCCAATTATTGCGGCAACAGATTGCACAACCTCACACTTGGGTTGTTAGAGACGGCTGGACAATGGCTCTGTATGTATAGGCTGCTATCCTCTTCGCGCTATCCCAACTAACCGTGCCTCTGCAGCTTCAAATCAAGCTACTACGACAAAGATTACCGTGCGGGGGCTGCCCTACTCCGTGCCCGTCGGCCATACCTTGTCAAGAATGGATTGACGGGCGTTGCTCTATTTGGCTTCTGCATCGGTGTTTGTGCGTGTTTGTCCCAGCATCTGTTTTGCCTCAACCGACCATAGGTCGACTGTCTGGCACTGTCTACTCCAATCCGCTGACTGCTCGGGTTGTCCGCTATTTTAGATGCCTTCACAATAAACGCAGTCGGACAAGATGATTTCGCCGATGTGAAGGTCCCTAGTCCTCCCAACGGTTCCACGCAATCGTCGCAAAAATCCTAGTTCTCTCCGACGCTCGTGACCCTACCGTTTCACTACTCGTTTTTGGCTGCGACGATATAGCATTTTGGCGGTCCCGGAGTTGTATCTTTTTTGTGAGGGCGTTCGGCCTGGAAATTTACATGGAAGAGGATTGAAACTTGGCGCTTGAAATCACCGATTTTAGCAATACAATTGCGAGAAAATGGAGGACTAGTGCAACTAGCCTCTTCAACCACCCAGCCACTACTCCAGCTCCCTGCCTGTATTTATAATTTTAGTTCTACAATTTTTTGTGTATATATAACACCACTCATCGGAATCGGTCCTAGATGTGTGCTGCTCAACTTGTGGTTCAGGCACTGATAACACCTCGATGCGACACCGACATCATTGGAAATAGCAGAATCATTTCATATCACAACAAATCTCCAGTACAGTACACTTGCCTCGTCCCCAGTGACAACCCTCCATCCACAGTGCCGATGGGGAGGAATAAGACTCCAAAAACAATATTAGTTTCCTCCAAATGGACCCCTTGCCAGCGGCGCAATCAACACATAAAATTGAGGGGAGCTCAAAATATCAACACCAAGCCAAAAATGCGGGATAAGAATAGAAACTTGAAGCAATCAATAGGCACGGTAATTAAGCTGCCGAGCATGGCGGGAATAAACCTTGCAAATATTTATGGTGCATAGAGAAACCCTTGGAATTTCTAAACAAGAAATAAAAGGTAGACGTCTTTGAGCGTGGCAGTGCGAATAGTCTGTTATCCACAACGCCTATTCAGCCGATACAGTCCCAAACCACAATATATAAACCGCGCCATTCATGTCGAAAATAATCCATGGGGAAGACAAGTAGATTGAACGCCGTTTTTTTCCAGCTTGGGGACTATCCGTTCATTCGAACTTTTTCAGAACCGCCAGCCGTGATACCAGCAGATTGGTGGATAGGGCTGAAATTCTGAGGTTTCTGTCTGGCTGAGGAACTCGAGGAAGAGAGCTGATCTTCTCGTGGCGTCGTTCCAAATCGGCCAGCGCGTAGAGTTGAAGACGAGGACGGAGAATACGGGAGGTCCCGGATAGAGCTTGGTGGGCCCATTGGTTCTATAGATGTCGGGACAGGGGAGCGCCGCGTCGGTTCCTGTTTCGGTGGGGGCTTCTGCTGAGGCCTCCGTACATCTAGAGGCGACGAGGATAGAGATCGGAAGGTTGAAGGTTTTTCCAAATCGTCACCTTCTGCACCGCGACTATCGGCTGGATCAGCAACTGCCATGGCCGTGCCCAAATTTCGACGGGTACGTTCATAATCATAGGGGGTATTCGCAGCAGAAGAATTAGGGGCGGACGGATGTTCTGGAATCGTCGATGCAGAGCCATTTGGTGCATGCAGATCCACCGTCCGTTGTTGGGCAGCAGGCGTAGAAAATGGGTTTGAAAATCTTTGATGGTCAGATATTATGCCCTGCTGCATTTGATGCCGAAATTGCTCGTGAATTGGGTGCTGCGGATTTGCCCATGGTGTTTGCTCTATAAATTCTTCTTCCGCAGCTTGCCGTGTAACTGCAGCGGATGGAATGCTCGGGTAATCATGTTGCTGTGAGAAAGGAGGATGTGGCAATGAGTTCACGTTTGTGGGCCGTAGGGAAATCTAGGAGCCCCAAATTAGCATCTTTCAGCAAGACAGATGTTGACGTGTGCCACATACCCCCAATTTCCCAAAATCTTCTTCAATTTCGTTACGTTGTAGGCCCTTCATATCAGGGGCGGATGGGAATCCAACATATTTCGCTGTCCCTGCCAAAATACCAACTTCCGCACTATATGCTGCCTGCTGTGCTGCTTGCTGCGCTCGCCGAGTAGGAAATGGAATACCGTATCCGACGCTTGTTTCGCTTGTCTGGAAACGGTCTTGTTGCACTCGATAATGGTGTTCGGAAATCTCTTGAAGGTACCGTTCTCGGATATCGCGGACATTCTGGTAATATGAGCTGTTCACTTGACTGCGCTCGGCTTGACTCTTAATGCACAGCGACCTAAGCTTATATGCAAATAGCTTCTCGTCGATTGCCATTTTTTCATCCCGGTGATGCTCAATTATCCGAAGCTGGCGAAGAAATTCGGGATGGGTCGGATTTGGCTTTTCAAGCTGGGCCAGTTCCTCATTTATACTTGCGATCCGGTCGTCGTAAATCCTATGAATTATGAGTGTTTGAGTTCCCATACCACAATCTTAAGGAGGACCAAGCTTACTTATCGCGCAAAGAGGCGAACTGTCGCTCTAGACTTAGAAGTACGTCCATGGCGGTAGTCTTTTTCATCGCTGGTCGGGGTTAGCTAGGTGGAGAAATGTTTGGCAATGCGATAACTTACATTCTTCCATCTTCAGTGCCGCTTCGGGGTCATCAGTTCCATCGATAACCTCTCCGTTATCTTCATCTTCCGGCAACTGCTCGTCGCCATTTGCCTGGCTATCATCTCCTAGTCCATTCTCTCCTGTCTCTTCATAAATATCTCTGGACTTTTTCCCTTTGCGTTTTCCTTTTTTACCCTTCTTTCCCCGTAGGGCAGAGGGACGAGTATCATCAGGTTGTTCTTCATTCAACGGCGAAACCTCATCAGTTGACAAAGGCTCCTTCTCCTTCGACTCCATTTCCGCCTCATCAGCCGCAGCCTCCTGTTCTGTTTCCAATCCAGCTGCGTCGCCTGATGGTGAACCTCGGCGCTTCCGTAACGGCTCTTCGTTGTCTATTTCCTCTGTTCCATTAACGGCAGAGTCTCCGCGCTTTCTTTTCTTACCAATTAATTCGCGTGACGCGGTCGACAAGCCGGCCGGGTCTGCTGCAGTCCTCTTAGAGTTATTGGTAATTCCGTTGACTCTTGTATCTCGTGGAGGTTTACTAGGAGAAGCCTCAGTCTCGACAGCGTCATCTTCGTCAAGATCGTCGTACGTAGTCGACTGTGCAAGCTTGCTTGGACTGGCACCGTATGCCGTGGCACTCAATACGATGCTTGAGCGGTTGCGAAGGCGACTTGGGGAATCCTCAATGCGCTCTGTTTCGGCCTCGGAATCAATCTCACTACCAAACCTTTCCTGTTTCGGGGACATGTCTTCGAGGTGATCTATATGCTCATCAATTTCGCTAAGGCTGCTAGATCTTGCATCATCGTGTATATCATCGGAAAAAAGCCCGTCGGGGATTATGGGGGCGGTTGGGCCGGGTGCCACCCTAGGCTCAAGTGCTAAGTCCGGTAGCTCCATCGGGTTCGAGAAGCACCGGATTAAGCTACTCTCAGGAAATTTGAAAGCGGTGACAAGGGTACGGTAGAAAAATGATGGTGTGAAAATGGGTATTCGATTCGTTTGGTAGGATGGTTCTGGCGTGTCGTCTAGTCGATGAAGCGAACGGTCAGTAAAGCTCAATGTAACAACGGTCGGCTGAGGAAGGGGAATAGAGCTTCAGCATTAACGAACAGGGAATGATGAAACTTGACTAGCGGAGCTTTGTGAAAGGTTTATACCTCCGTTGGCAGGTAAGAAACCGCCAAACGCCTTGTGCTTGAAATCCAAGGGCAGCAACAGAGAATCAGCGGACTTTGAGCTTGCAACAATAGAAAGGGAGCTGGGAACGAATCTAGAAGTGAGTCACAAAAGAGTTTTGAATAAACCTACCTCGAATGACGTTGCGCTTCCACAGCGCGCGATGTTGAGCGAAGTTGAGATTTGCGGCAGACGATCACAACGAGCGGCTACAGAGCCAAGGCGCCCGAAATCGATTGAAATGGTGATGTAGAGATCCAAACACAGCGGCCAAAATGGTTCAAATACACTTGCTTGCACGAGAGCGTTGAAGGGAGTCTGGTTCGCAAGAGCGTCGCGGGGGGATAGGTTGGAGCCGGGTCCAGAGAACTGAGGGCAAACGGGCAGAGGGAAAAGGTGAAAAGCAAGAGGGTGGCTTATCGAGCAAACTGCCAGCGGTGAATAGAAGAGCCTCGCATGCAGAGAAGCGTAAAAAAAAGCAGAGTCGGGAAGATGAAGGCTTGCAATGAGGAGGGAGAGATTGTGAGAAGAGAGAATGCATTCTGGGGAACCAGGTGATACCGACTGCTGCTCTGTACCGTCGACGGATGATTTGTTTCAACGACGACCTCGCTTGGCACAGTGTGACGGTAACATGACGGCCTCCCAGCTCAAAATTGCAGCAAATTGATCGACAAGCTGCGTCACAAACCAGAGTCTTACGCTGTAAAAGTATCAAAGTTACGCTCTGCTGTGTGGGCTCATACGAAATTACGCCGCTTTTGAACGGCCGGCGGTAACTTTAAATTACAAAACTTTCCACTAAGAAAAGTACTGCCGGCCCTAGCTCCATCACAAGCTCCGCCGGGCGACGGCCAATGAGCGGCTGGAGATGCCTGACCGCCCTGGAGAAAGTCTGACTAATCGGCATGGGAGGGCTAGGCAGTTACTCTGCACATCCCATTCTACTATAGCACACACGGCCGATGAGAGAAATTGTCTTCGAAAGTGCTTCAGGGAAAATCTTGACTACCCGTGAGCTTGCAGTGAAGTTGCACATCGGTATGCTGGCTGCCCTACCCAGCAAATGGAGGCGGGACATCATGTGACCCGTATTAAATCACTACGATTCCTAGTTATGTAATTCGATGCCAGCCGCCAAGGTTTCGGCGCGGAAATTTTGGGCTGGGTGAGGTCGTGTTTACAATGCCTGAGCGAAGATAAGAGCGAGAAGAGAAAGCATTCCGAGTTCTGTGTTGACTCCAGATTAAGCAATGGGCAAGAAAATAAAATCCAAGGCCAAGGCCAAAGTCGCAACGGACAATGAGGCCTCCGGAACAGACGCCGTGCCTCCAAGCTTGTTTGGAAATAAAGATGCAGTGATTGACCCGATGCTTGCGTCGCTATTCGCAAATAGCGTGAGTACATATTGCATTTACAGGGAGCGTAGCTCCTGTGTTGTAGCCGCTCTCCTTAATGGCTCGTGTATCAAATGCTGACCGCTACGTGACCCCCTAGGCTGGCCCCATTAAATCTCCAGAATTGAAACAGTCGTTACGAAGCAGCGGAGACAAGGATAATGCAAGCAAACCGGCAAAGAAGGCAGAACGCGGTGATAGAAATAACTCCAATCTAACCGGCTCTGAGGAACCGGAGCCTGGCAGCGAGGATGGGGACTCGGTTGATAACGATGACGAAATGCCGGATGTATCTAGTGAGGGAGAAAACGACACCGACAAAGGCGCAGAGAACGACCAGGAGCTTGATGCAAGCCCGGAGGTATCAGCTAAATCCCGGAAGCGAAAGCGGGGTGAGCGGGAGGAAGCTTTGGAAGATTCGTACATGAGAAAACTAGTCAAAGAAGAGGAAAAGGATTCCAAGAAACGCGCTGCAGGGAAGGAAACGAAACGGCAAAAGGCGACTTCTGATGCTACAAATGACCCTGAGGATGAGGACTCCGCTTCAGGTGAAGAGACTGATGAAGGAGATGGAATTGATGGGCCAGACAGCAATCCGCCACCGGTCCATGAATCTCTGTCCGGCAGTTTAGATCCAGAGGGTCTCCAGAAGTCCGCCCGGACGGTATTTCTAGGAAACGTGTCTACCGAAGCAATAAAATCCAAAGCTGCTAAAAAGACGCTGCTCGCCCACCTTTCTGCGTTCTTCCCATCGCTACCGGAGTCATCGACACCACACAAAATCGAGTCTATCCGTTTCCGGTCCACCGCGTTTGCAACAGCCGCGGTCCCGAAGCGAGCTGCATTTGCGAAAAAAGAACTAATGGATTCTACGACCCAGAGCACCAACGCCTATGTCGTCTACACGACTGCCGCAGCAGCACGCAAGGCCATCAGCCTCAACGGAACAATTGTCCTGGAGCGTCACCTGCGAGTCGACAGCATCGCCCATCCTGCACCAATCGACAACAAACGCTGTGTGTTTGTAGGAAATCTCGGATTCGTTGACGAAGAAACCGCACTGGCAGACGGTGATGCCGAAAAGAAGCGAAAGAAATACACCCCACCAGCAGACGTCGAGGAGGGTCTCTGGCGCACCTTCAACCAGCACGCTGGCCCCGTCGAGTCCGTGCGCGTCGTCCGCGATCCGTCAACGCGCGTCGGCAAGGGGTTCGCATACGTGCAGTTCCGCGACCAAAACGGCGTCGAGGCGGCCCTGCTCCTCGACGGGAAAAAGTTCCCGCCCATGCTTCCGCGCAAGTTGCGCGTCGTGCGCGCAAAGCGGATTTCCAACAAGCGAAACGACGTGGGGAACTCGAATACCAACCGGACGCGGATTGGGGGCGCGGATCCAGGTCTGAAGGGTCGCCGCGCGGCAAAGCTTCTCGGCCGTGCTGGTGCGGCGCAGCTGCGTTCATCGGCAAGGGAGGAGATGAGAAAGGAGAAGCGAGGATCTGACGCGACGGCATCGCCGTTTGTGTTTGAGGGGCATCGTGCGGTTGAGGGCAAGATCGGGACGGGACTGAAGGCGAAGACTAAGAATCGGGGAAGACCAAAGACGAGGAGTGCAAGGCGGGCCAAGACGTTCAGAGATTCGAAGAAGAGCAGTAAATGAGGGTGTTTAGGTCATGTCTGAATTCCAAAAACGGTTGCATTTCTAGAACTTCTTTAGAACTTTGCTGCATTGTTGGGCCCGCTCAGTGTCACACAAAGCGTTGCTGCACAGCGCAGGCTCATGTCTGTGCGCATGCAGTTCGTGTCATACAATAAAGCACGATCACGTCACAGCAGGTCCACTTGCATGTTCTTTCGAAAACAAAATGAAATGCAAAGATTAATACAAGTAGCTTCATTTTCCACGAAATCGGTTGCAGTAAGTTACAGTAGAAATATGTATAGTGAAGTAGACAAAAGGTGGCCGATTTTGGTAGGCCAGTAGCGCCATCCAAGCACAGTCGTTGAGAAGATTATGAAAACACCAAACCTAGCATATATCCCATTCACTTTTCATTGTTACCTTTTTACAGGAGAGCCATGAGACCAAGAAGAGCGGACAGCAGACCAGCGGGGAGGCTCAAGGATGCAGCAGCGCTGTCTGGGATAGGCTCAGGGGTCTCGGTTGGAGCCTCGGTCTCGGTGGGCTCCGATTCGGAGGTGGTCGGATCGGAGGTAGTTGTTGGAGAGCTAGACTCGGTGGTGGTGGTAGGGTCAGCAGAGGTGATTGTGGTAGACTCGGTGGTGCTCTCAGATTCAGTGCTGGCGCTGGAGGATGGAGTGCGAGTGACAGTGGCCGTTGGGGAACCGGTCAGCTCAGTGGCAGTGCCAGTGGTGCCGGTGATGGCGAAACGGGGAGTGAAGTTGGCATTATCTGGGTCGGTGTCATCAATGATCTGGATAGTGTAGTCGGAGCCAGGGCCCAGACTGGCGGAGGGGACAAAAGCGAAGGAGCCGGAGTTAGGGATGCTCGCTATCAAATGTATTAGCTCAATGATGCGCATGGAGAAAGCAGCAAAAGAAGGAGGAACTTACGGGCAATGACAATTCCGGAATCAGGTGTAATTTCATCACCCTTTTGCAACTTGATGGTCACGGTGCCATCGGTGGTAGGCTGCCAAGTCAAGGTGGTAGGCTGGTTGGCGGTGAATTGATAGCCACCACGGGGAACGTTGAAAGGGTTCTCTCTGGCGGCAGAGACAAGAGCCGCGAAGGCACCAAGAGCAATGACAATGGCAGAGCGCATCTTGTCCGATGATTGATCGAGTCGCAAGAGGAAGTGTGGTTATTAGGAGAGCCGAGGGTCGCAATTGAGGGAGCGCACAGATTGGACTATACTTGCACCGAAAGGATAGAGTAACTAAGGATACGAAGAAGCGTATGCCTGAGAAAAAGAATCAAAAGAGAGTAAGAATAGGAATATTACAAAGTAGTCTGGTAGCGAAGGGACGGAAGGCGACGAAGCGACGAGGAGAAGAAGAGAAGAAGAGGAGAAGAGAAGAAAAGAAGGGCGGCGCGAGGAAAAGAGAGAGGCTAACAGGAGGCAACTCGAGTCTAGCAGGAGCCACCCGCAAATGGCCAGACAGGGATCTCGCCCTGGCGCCATGCCGCATCGGGCATGGTCGGTGCTACATTAGGTTAGACCCGCCCAACGCCGGCCGGGGTCGAGGAGAAACGCGGATTTTGATTGGCCAATTGTTTAATCAAAGCGGGGACCTGTTCTGTTGCACGCGCGCTCCGATTGGCTGGCCGAGGGCTCATTTGGGCGATCCATGAGCCCCCTGCCGAATCGAGCAGGCATGCGGCCACTGCACTATTGCCTGCCTGCCTAGGTATCTCGTGACAGCACACCAAGGATTACAGCACCCGGTCCTGGCTGCTGTTCTACTTGGAAACAGACTTGTGTCGAGCTCATCTCGCCGTGCATGTGGTTATCTCGCTATCCTTTTGCCGCCTCCTCGCCCCCCGCAACCCCTTCACCCGCAGCCCGTTCGTCCAGCATCCCTCTCTCTCCAAGCCATGCGATCGCTTGCATCACCCGTCGGGCTTCGTCCTCTTTCTGTTGATCCACCAGCTAGGAGATGCCTGGGTCAGCACAGCTCTCCACGCCGGCAGAGGGGAAATGAAAAAAAAGGCATCCGTGGGGAGACTCACCATCTGGAACAAGCTGGGTCGCTTTGGTTCGCTGCCTGCATCTTTCGTAGCCCGACGCGTCTTGTCCGGGATCTCATGTGAGTATCTGCAATTCTCACCGCGACGGCATCTCCCTGTCTTGACGAACTGGTGGCATGGGTTCTTGTGTTTGCGCGGTGGCGGAGGCACCCGATCAGGTCGCAGCCGTTTGGAAGTCATCTCTTCGGGGGCAGAGTCTCCATCGCTGTCATCCGATGAGCTGTCGGAAGAACTCGATGTTTCGTCGCTGAGATCTGACGTATCCACCGAAGACGTATCTGTAGACAGGTTATCGATCCCCGACAGCGCCTCTGCAGTCTCGTCTACCTTGATCTTGTGCTGACCCTGCTCATCACCATTGGCGGCAACAGGCTCTGCAGCAACGTCACGCTCGATGCCATCTTGGACTAGGGTGTCGGCGGACACTAGCTTCATCTCCATTTAGCGCTCCCAACCCCCTTCCATGGCAACCGTAGAGGGACTAGTGGACGTGGTTTCAGCGGGCTCCTTAACGGCTGCGTTCCCATTAAAAGCTGGCTTGGATTCATCACCGTTGGCTTGAGGAGCTCTAGCTGCTTGTCTTGCTTTCTCTGCTGCTGCCTCAGCTTTGGCCACCCTTTTTTCTTCCTTCATGAGCTTCCTACGCAGCTTTTCTGCTTTTAACTTGGCTTTCTCGGCAGCATCAGCAGGGTCCAACTTCTGATCCCCAGAAGCTGCCTTTGCTTTGCGCTTCTCGTTTTCCTTTCGAATATCGGATTCCTTTTGCCTCCTGAACTGTTCTTGTTCAGCCTTTTTGGCCTCTCTAGCCGCTTTTTTTTCTTGCAGTTCTTTTTTCCGCTCCGCTATTCGTGCTGCTGTTGGGAACCTTTTCCTACGCTCCTCGATCCAGGCCGCAATGTCAGAGACAGACTGTAATGTGGCAGTCCGCCCTCGATAAGTAACTTTCAGCTCATTCGTAATCAGCGTAGCGAGCTTTGCCTCCTCATCCGCATCGTCCTCTTCCTCACTGGATTCATGTTCTTCAGCTCTGGGGGTTAGACCAAGCTGGTTATACTTTCTTCGCTTCTTCTTTGGTTTTCGTGAGGCATCGAGAGCCGGTGGTGGCTTGGACGGTAGTGGATTTCCAAAACTTGGAACTGGAAGAGCGCGGTAGGCCGCGGTTCGTCTGCCTTTGTAGTAAAAGCTGTCGAATGCGGGCGTTTATTCATCCGGTTTGGGGGGCTTTGCTGGAGGGATTGTAAGTGCTGTGAGGATGATATGCATTGGAAACTGCCTCTGCTGGCCTATATCCCCC
>NW_003052500.1:3684548-3814906 GCF_000003515.1 Uncinocarpus reesii 1704 | reverse complement strand
GGGGGGGGATTCGCAAAAGCGAGTGATTAGTTGTCGCGAACCAACAGTTTCCGTTTGTCTGGAGCTTGACTTTCGCCCCGTCATCCTTTAAAATTAATCTGTTTCAAGGTGGAAGATTGTTAATCCGAAGCCAAGCTGGAACCATCAGCCATTGTCGATCGTGCTAACCAAAGATGGCTTAGCGGCCCGAGAATGGCGGCTTTTTTCACATCAACAGTGGTGAAAGTGATTGCGAATGTGAAGATGGCTTCCTCTGAATTGCACGTTCTCATGTTTCATTTGGCCTGACTTTGAGATTGGGTGTTGATCTGCCTCGATTGCAGAGAATCATTTTATACTGCGATTGCTGAAAGGATTTCAATGTTCACCTTGGCAACTGCATGATTCACGAGTGCGCTTTGGTCTATTTTATATTCCTTCATTTCATTTAAGGAACATGTTTATGCTTGTATGCAATAGTCAGATTATATTCCCATATGGAGGTTCATGTCTTGTTAACTTCTGCGGTCTGTAGACAACAATATCTGATCTTGTTCAGATATCTCCTGAAGACTTTTCAAAGTTCAGTGCTATCGCAATCGAAGACAATATCAATGAAAAATATGCCAATAAGGTACAATCACTGCTATCAATATTTCTACTAAGAGTGCAAAGCTGACCGATGCCGGTTGACCTTTTAGGTAATTCAGAATGTTGGGCTCTGCATGGGCTTCTATGATATGCTGGAATCATCGGATGGCTTGATTGGACATGGGACAGGACTTGTTAATGTCAATGGTACGTTGATGTGTCTACATATCCATGCCGATTGGGTTACTGATTTCGACCTTCAAGTTAAATTTCGGTTGATTGTTTTTCGGCCCTTTAAGGGTGAGGTTATTCTTGGGAAAATTACAAGTGGTACAGAACAAGGCATAAAGAGTATGCACTTTTCAAAGTCTGTTCAATCTTCGAGGAACCTACTGATACTCTGCAAGTTGGCCTCGAATTCTTCAGTGATATCCTCATCCCCCCTAGTCTTCTACTCGACGGAGCAAGATTGTGAGTAACTTTGTGTTTAATTAACCCGGCCGCTGGAAGTTAACAGTTTGATGCAGCGATTACACAGACCAAGTGTGGGTCTGGGACAACGGCGAAGGCTCCACGTTCTATTTCGATATCGGTGAAACGGTGCGATTTCGAGTAGAGGCGGAAGAATGGCACGATCAGATCCCGAATGCTCCAGACACGCCAGACACCTCGACCGTAGGAGAGAGAAAGGCCCCTTATTCGATTATCGTGAGTTCCTAACTTCTCGATAAAGTCTTCCTGCTTCAGCCGGTCTAATTCTTGCAAACAGGGTTCAATGCAGATTGCAGGCCTTGGGCTTGTCGCTTGGTGGTAGACCCTCAATCAAAACGGTTGGAAAGCCGAAAAAAAAAGTAGAACTCAGGCCGAGGCGCAACTTCCTCGTGGAACTTGATGGAGCAGCAATCTTCCTGCAACCAGCTTCGATTCAATAACTCCTGTTCTTCCGAGTTTGAAAGTGAACGTTTCGATCCCTTGGCACAAACGCCGGCAGGGCGTCGTGCTCCCCTACGCTAAGCTCTCGACATCAGCCTTTCCAAGCTTCCCAGAGTGGAGTACAACTTGTGGTGTCACAAATCGCATCCGGAGAGCGTTTCGCAGCGTTACCTCGCGGGGTAAATTACGCCCATGATAGGCTAAGTAACTGGACAGGCCTTTCGAGAGGCTCTTCGGTGCCGGACGCACGAGTCGTGGATGGCGGACGCCGGGGAACCTGACAGCAACGAGGGGCACGATCCCGGCATCCAGACATCTGATATCCCTGTCCTAGCGTGGGGACATGATGCGTGAATGAAGATCATGGAACATCATGGCGGAGAAGACCCCTTGATCATGCGGCTTCAGCTCTTAAAGGCGTGGGATGCTTCAACCACGAACATATTGACCTCCTCTCTCTCTCTCGAGGTCTTCCCATTTGGAGATTCTCGATGCTCTCTCCTCGCTCGACCTCGTAATATTACGTAAAGTGCAAATTCATGACAGAACAAATGACATCATTCTTGACAAATCCGCCGCAATTTTCATCGGATTAATAATGGGTTGGATGAGTAAGCCAAATACTCGGGGTTCCAGCCAGTCAAAACGGGCCCCTGGAGACGCCAATTGGTGGACTTTCGCGGTCGGTCTCGATTCAGCTTGGCGGCTGTCTGTTGGTAACGGAAATACGGGCTCGTACCACGATGGTCTTTCATGACCGCTAGGAAGGAGTGAGTTCAACGAAGGCGTTAGAGGGGAAAATTGTTCTATTTAACTCCAGCTCTTCCGCTGAACTATGTGGTCCGAGATGGGACTTTTCTCTAACTCCGCTCCTCCATCCCTTATTACTTTTTTTTACTGGTATCTCCTCCCGCTGTTTTGCGACGAAAATCAACATGGATGACACCATCAGCCCGTCTGTTCTGCCGGTGCGTGGCCCGGCACACCACGAGCCTGTGGAAACCCCGCCACGAGCACCATCGCCAGTCCATCGCTTTGGAACTCTAGCTGTTCACGCTGGTTCGCCTATCGAACCTACAACTGGAGCTGTGATTTCGCCGGTATGAATCTGACGTCCAGTTCCTTCGTCCTCAGGGGTGCTACTATAGTTTGATCGGAACTGACTTTCTTCGCCCTTGCCCCGCAGATCTCCCTGTCCACCACCTTCGCCCAAACCGGAGTTGGAAAGCCTATGGGAGAATACGAGTACACCAGAAGCGCAAACCCGAATCGGTGCGTCAAACCAATCAGTTGCCGTTTGATTCTCGCCCGTGGACGACTGCTAACATCCCGTCGGGCATTTGAAGTGACCAGTTTGAGAAAGCTGTTGCAGCGTTAGAGCACGCCCGGTATGCGTTAGCCTTCTCCTCAGGGTCGGCTGCCACGGCGAACATCCTTCAGTCACTTGCGTCGGGGTCCCATGTCGTTTCTGTGTCCGATGTCTATGGTGGTACCCATCGCTATTTCACCAAGGTTGCCGCCGCGCATGGAATTGAAGTCACATTCTCGCCTTGCATCGAACTCCATATTGAGACCTTGATTCGTCCTGATGAGACCCGATTGATCTGGATTGAAACTCCTTCCAACCCAACCCTGGGATTAGTTGATATCCGCAAAGTAGCGACTATCGCGCACCAACATGGCATCTTGGTGGTGGTTGACAACACCTTCTTGAGCCCATACATCCAGAACCCTCTTGACCATGGAGCAGATATCGTTATGCACTCCGTCACAAAGTATATCAATGGTCATTCTGTAAGTTCTACTTTTCTTGAAAGAAGCGTTGAACGTTGTGGTGCTAATATCGATTAGGATGTGTTGATGGGAGTAGCAGCTTTCAATTCCGATGATCTTAAAAATAGATTAACATTCTTGCAAAACGCCATCGGAGCCGTTCCTTCTCCCTTTGATTGCTGGTTAGCCCACCGTGGGTTGAAAACCCTTCATTTGCGAGCGCGCGAGGCAACCAAGAATGCAACTACTGTCGCCCATGCCCTCGAATCTTCCCCGCATGTGATTGCGGTCAACTACCCCGGCATTAAGTCCCATCCTCACCATGCAATTGCGTTGAAACAGCACCGTGATGGCATGGGTGGCGGCATGCTCAGTTTCCGCATCAAGGGCGGACAAGAAGCTGCCGAGAGATTTTGCCAAGCTACTCAAATCTTCGTTCTTGCCGAGAGCTTGGGCGGAGTGGAGAGCTTGGTGGAAGTGCCAGGGAGCATGACGCACGCCGGTATCCCCAAAGAGCAACGTGAAGTTGCCGGTGTTTTCGACGACTTGGTTCGCCTCAGTTGCGGTGTTGAGGACTCCGAGGACCTGAAAGCGGACGTGCTCCAGGCCCTCGAAAAAGCGATTGTTTTGCCCAAACTAAATAAACTCAACGGTGTTGCCAACGGGGTAGCATCCTAAACTTATGACGTGGTCTTTGCCATTCTTTTTTGATATAGAAGAAAAAAGGATTTGTTGGTATGACCTGCCACAGCTGCTGCGCAGCTGTTTGCATTAATAGACTCTGTTGTTATTCTTGGTGGTCCATCTCCAAGTGCCTCTTTGGCCTGATGATGATTAATGGTACGACTACTACACGGCTTTCTCGTTTCCCCTCGATACCGATTTGCTTGACGTTAGAACTACATGTCCATACCATTTACTTTCATTGAAAACCCATGATCGATTTGTATACATGGCACTTAAGGAGCTCATGTCTCCAGTGCAAGTTGACCGAGACAATTCTGGTTTAGAATGATTGCATGTGAAGATCAATTAAAGATTATAGCTGTTTGGTATTTGCAAGAAGTGGGTGTAAAGCAGTACTTCACCTTTCTCGTGTTCAACTATGTATAGGATGAGTTTACTTTCTACGGAGTAACTGATCATATTCAGGTCTGGCCCCCCAAATTCAATCTTATCTTATCAGCGCAAGGCATAAAACCCCCACCTTTGACCACCAGCATTTCGAAAATATCGGAAGACGACACAGCGAGTAGCGATGAGTGCGGCGTTTGCATTTGGTTTTGGCGGCGATGATATTGGCATCGACGAGGATGGCAACGAGTCTGGCCTGACTGATGAACATCAGCGTGTCGCTCAAACTAAACGTGAAACCCCGGGTCAACCCGATCAAGAAATTCAAGAAGCTCAGAAGATTGGGCTGGATGAGATAGTATGTACGCTATTTCCTTTGCTGCTATTCCGTCTTTGCTATGCCACGCGCTATTGCTCATTTATTTACTGCACATTTCCGCCCTGAACGGACGTCAAAAATCGATTCAAATTGCATAATCGCATCTTGATATCACACCTGAATTCGTCTTCTAAAACCAGTTATTCCACAGAACAACTCTTTCAGCATATAGCCCTTAGTGTCGACAACGCTTAGATGGCCGCGCTCGCTAACTCGAACGACCTTCGCTAGTTCTCGTCACTCCCCTCTCAAATTTCATTCAACAATCTCTCGATATCCGATCCAAGTCTACGGCCATCGACCATCCGCATTCCTCGCCGCGATGTCTTCGATATTCGGGCACAGTTAATGGCCGAGGATGACTCGGAGGAAAATGCGAACGAAAGGTTGATAAGTGGCCTGGAAACAGGCGATATCACGCCTGCTGTTTATGAAGGCGGGTTCAAGACGTGGGAGAGTGCAATTGATCTCTCCACCACGGCAATTACAAAGTATGGTTCAAGTTTAGAAAATGGGACACACGATTTGGAATTCATAGAGGTAAGTGGAGCAAGGCATCGCGACGTAAATTCTGGTCATCATTTGACATCTGTTCGACAGTTAGGTGCGGGGACAGCTATACCCTCTCTCGTTTTCTTACGCCTATTCCTTCGGAACCAGCGGTCTGCCGATGGCACCACCCAGCCACCAAAAAGAAAGATCAATTTCACCTTTGCAGACTATAATGCTGCTGTGTTGAAACTTGTCACTTTCCCAAATATCCTACTTACTTGGTATACGTGCTGCAAAAATCCCACAGCAGAGGCCCTATCAGAGCTTGAAATCGACTCCAGCCTCTTAGATTCTTTCCGCCACGACCTCTCGACCCGCGGAATAACCCTCTCATTCATTTCGGGTGGCTGGTCGCCCTGTTTTGTCGATCTTGTAGCCTCCGAGTCAAGCCCTACAAACCAGATCAACACTCAAGAAACCTTCATACTCGCTAGTGAAACAATCTATTCTCCCGCATCAATCCGTCCATTCGCAGAAACCGTGACTGCATTGATGCGTCGTAAAACAGGATTTGGATCAGACAGTGCCCAAGACAAAGCGACGGCGAGAGCTCTCGTGGCAGCCAAAAAAGTGTACTTTGGAGTGGGAGGAGGTGTGGACGAATTTCTAGAAACATTAAAAGGAGTCGCAGGCGAAAATTTGCAGGTGCGACAGCTGAACGATATTGGAGACCAAGGTGTGGTGCGAGTGGTCCTTGAGATTACGGTTTGAGGAAAAAAAAAAGCGCTGGGATATTCTAGATTTTAAGATGCCGTCTCGTCTGCAATCGGGCCGCAGAAATCGGGTCCCACAAACATACATGTCCGCATGCACAAAGACATGGGCAAAAATTTTATTACCCGCCACATTTATCGTCGCGTTGTTGAACCTATAGGGAACTTGCAAGTGGCATGATCTTCGGGGCAATACCCAACGCGCCTAGCAAGATATGCAGGGATCTATCTTGCATAACAATTTGAGTCAGATCGTCTGGCCCAGAATCATTGAACCGCAGTGCTATGAAACCAGCGGTCGAAAGGTATGGGAAGGCGTTGTATGCAAATGTGCAACACTTCCAATAAGTTCAGGGCGGCAACTAGGATTAAAAACCAGAATGAAATATATTTCTCGTCAGAGTCTGAGGGCGAAACAGGTAATATTTACAATGCAGGAATCTTATTCAGCTTTGGATTCAAAAGTATCTGCCATCATCATATATTGACTGGACCTTTCCATTCTCCATCCTGGCCAATCTATCTTCTTCCTGGGCCTTCTGTCTCTTCTGATAGTGCGAAATAACGGCTCGTAAATCCCCGGAAGAATTGCCCGCGGGCATGTTGATCGGCGAACCTGCGTTAAACATCCTAGATTTGAAAATATTAATGTAAAGCTCTAAACACGAAGCGGATCATATTTTGAAGCCCCAGCGACTGCGGCAATATAATCAAAGCAAATACAACAGTATAACAGGGCGGGGATATCTTACTCCGGGTACTTGAGATCAATCGTCAACAGAGGGTTTTGGCTATGAAACAGATGGCGGTCCGAGGCGGCCTTCTCCACCGCTAAGGTATGGAGAGCATTTCGTTTCGCCCAGAGGTTCTCGCTAGGTGTGTATTCTTCGATGAGGCGGGTGATCCAGGGCGCATTTTTCGAGTCTGACGTGCTATATTTGTAGAGGGCAAGGCCAGCGGGGATACTGGCAATGGCGATGTAGAAGCCGCGCTGCAGGCAGCAAGAAATCAAGCAAGTCAGCCGCGTGGTCGACCAATGCACTGGGTATACCTCTTGCAGGGAAGAGTAAAGTGCCCAAGCCAGTAAAATATTTAGGCACATCATGGCCTCAGCAAGGTCGAGACCGGGGGAGAACGTACGCCGAAAGATTCGTTCACTGGCTCGGCATGATGGGCCTCGCTATGGGCATACCGGCGCGGCTGATGACGTCGAAGAAAGGCCCGCGCCGGAGCCGCTGACCTCCTGGCGAGGAACATCATTCCAATTGTTCTTCGGCAGGACTCGATTGGGCTGGCACGTTAAGGCGTTGCTGGGGAAGGCGACTCTTCGTCCTAAGGCGCCGACAACAAGAGCACGACGTGAGGTCAGTCGCAATGTATTTTTGGGGGTGAAGCTGGGGCTTGGCGGAGGGTTAGGTAAGGCGGCGATTGGGCACGTGATGACGTAGGCCGGATTGGGATTAGGGCTGGGCACAAACAACCACCAACCTCCTCAACGGCCAACGTCGAATCATCCAGCAGGCGACGACGGGGATGGCGAGCAGGGTGCGTGGTGCCGGGAGGCGGAGGGGAGGATTAGACGCCTTACTTTTGTGCTGTCTTTGGCCTTGGGTCTCCCGGGCTCACAGGTACACGACCGGGCCCCCAAGGCACGAGACTTGATGGGGCGTGCAGGCTGCAGCATCACTTTTTTTTGATGAGTTTCGCATTGCTTTCTCCCCAACGACGAAACCTATTATTGGATCCCGTCGATTTACTTTGCTCAAAGCAGCCCATTTGATTTGCCGGCATTGAAGGCTTGTGCGAGGTTTCGCGTGCCCCTCCTCCCGCCGATGCTGGCTTACAACTCACCCACTGACAAGGGGATATGTGTTCCAAATGGATACTAACCGCCCCAGTAGCTGCAGATACTGACTGCTGGCAGGGCAGCCAACTCGCCACAAGATCTTTGTGTGTTAATTGTATGCACCGCTTGTACTTTGTTTCCTGACTAATGCAACGCCCAATCGCCGGGAGCGAATATCGAGCCACCTTGGGAACCCTGGATTGATGCCCAATCTGCGCCCGGGAACAAAGGCGATTGGGCCGTACTCTCAAACATGCTGCAGAACCGCTTTCCCTTGGAAATCGGGACTCAAGACTGTATCAGTTCTTGCAGCTAGTTCGATTGACGTGTGAACTCACATTTCCACTAATCAGGCAAAGGAAGCGAAAAAGAATAGTGCAATGGTGAAGCCAAATTGGGTCGGGTGCGTCCTAGCCCCGTCAAACTCGCTCTTCCGACGGACTATTTATTTTTTTTCTCTCAACCGTACTATTCGATTCATAGTACTTCAATTCAAAAGGAGCAGTCTATTACTTGCTCTCGTTTCCCACCCTCCGATTCCTTTTTTGCTCCCAACGAAACACTGTGTTTTCTCTCGCCCATGCAGCTTGCATTGGCCTGGTCTTGAGTGCCTAATCTTCTTGTACACCCTGTATTATTCTGTCTCTTCTCGTTCTACAATTTGATTGCTCCACGGTACACCACCGGCCTGAGTATCGTTTGTCGAATAATTGTTTGCGACCCCCGTCACTCCCGTCTGAATTTGAACTTATTCTCCAAATCTTTGGTAGCCCTTTCTTGCGTGTCTCCCCTCAAGCGTCGAGGTGCTAGGATCCCGATTGCCAGTGTGCCCACCCGCTTCTTTTCGCCAGCCGCCGCAAAGCTTTTCTTCCCAACGCTTTGGCCTTCGCTACAGTTGCCTGTCGCCAAAAACTCTACATATTAGAAACACTTTGCTTCCTTGTTTTCACTGGGAACACGTTTCACAAATCTGATTACAACTCCTGAGAATTCAAGTATTTCAATCGCATCTCCCACAATGGCCCCAAAAAAGGCCAAAAAGCAGAAGGATAATAAAGAGAAGCCCGACAAAGGAAATCAAGGCAAAAAGAATTCGAAGAAACAAAAGAAAGACGGGAGACAAGAAGAACATCAAGAGCAGCATCAAGACGACGAACAACAGCAGCAGAAGCAGGAGGAAGAATTGCAGTCACCACAACCACTTGATCAGCCTCAGGATCAAGCTCAAGAGCAAGATTCTACACCCGCCGAAGGAGAACCAGCCGAAGTAATTCACACATCTCCACTTGCATCACCGAAAGTCGACCCCCTGGAGTCTCCCGCAATAGAGACTTTACCGCATTTACCCGAGCCCATCGCAACTACACCTCTTGCAACTACTGTGAATTTTGCCGGGGAGGACTCCCCGTCTCCAGAGACTGCTCCGAATCAAGCTCAACCCGAAAATCATTTCAGTGAAAACGAAGACCGCGAAGAGCCCGCTAATACTACTCTGAACGAAGTCGAGCCGGAGGCTGCAATAGAACCCGAAAACCAACCCGAACAGCCAGTTGAGGACGACTCTGAGCAGAAAGCACCCGAGCATAAAATAGAAGTGGAAGAAGAATTTCCTCCAACTCCAAGAGTTACAACCCCAACTCCGAACCAGGTAGAAGCTGAGACGGAATCGCTATCTCTCATCCCGAGAGCCCTCAGCCCAACATTGAACAACACAGAAGCGGAGCCAGAATCTCTATCTCCGAGTCCAAAAGTTGCAACTCCGACTTTGAACGAGGTAGAAGCTGACATAGAACCTCAACCTCCCGCCCCGAGAACCCCGACTCCGATTGTAGATAAAGCCCCGTCCCTACCTGAGGAAGCCGATCAAGATCCTGTCAATGTATTCGATAGCTTTCATAAATCTAGAGAATCAGTACCGACCCCGACAGAAATAGCACCCAAAACTCAACGACTACCACCCGCAGCAGAACCACGCTCCGCTTCACCAGCATTGCCTTCAGCAAAGCCAAAAACCAGTTCTCCGCCTGTATACGGGTATCCGCAGTCTAGATCACCTGCACCCGTCCATTCCCCACATTACGCTTACAGTGTCCCATATACACACCCTTACGCGCCAACGCCGGTTTACCCCAACGGATCATTCCACGACGTTCATTCCGGAGGAGCAATGGCCGTATCAGTCGCACCTCATTGTTCCCCAGCTGTACGCCCCTCCGCCATGGACGGGTACCATTCTAGGATCGCGAGTCGCGGATCTTTCAGCCGTGGGCATGCGGATTATCCATATAACGGGTCGTATCACCAACCAAAGCAGCGAGGGTCTACGCCAACGCAACAACGACCCGCTGAGAATGGCAACTCCGAATCGCTTCACGTTGAAGGTGACACTATCAAACTTCTTCAACGGATCCAAAACGTCATTCCCGACATCAATCGACTTGTTACCAGTTACCGTGATACACAAAACCAATTATCCGCTCATGTCGCTCAAAGCAGACAGATAGAGGAGCAACACGAACGGTCCTTGATGGAAAAAGAGTTTTATATCGATGCTCTCCAGGCCCAAATACAAAAGACAGCCAAGGAAAACGCCGCTGAAGTCGCGAAGTTGAGGAACAGAATTTCTGAACTCAGAATGGAGCTTGGTGGCTTGCAGGAGCAGCATCGCGATGTCGAGGATAGTTTGGAAGAACTAAAGAAGGCGAATGATGAGCTCACTTTGGCACGAGCCGACCTAGAACAGGAAATTAGCAACCTCCAGCGGACGATCCAAGAACAAGCAGCCACCCACGCGCAAGAATTGCAGCGACAAGAGCAGCTGAGAGAGGTGGCCCTTGCCACTCAAAAGGAGGAGCTTGAAGGTTACTTCCAGGAAATCAAAAATGAGGACGACCGGCTTGCTGCCGAGCAGCTCCAAGCCCGCGAGCAGGAATTGTATGACGAACGAGACAAGCTCAACGCAAATTGGGAACAGCGATTGCAGGACCTCGAACAATCCAAAACCGAAATGGCAGCCGATTATGACGGCAAATTACAGTCCAAACAGGGCGAGTTGGATACAAAGCAGGGTGAATTAGAATCAAAGCAAGCCGAATTGGACGCAAAGCAAGCCGAGCTCGAAGCTAAGCAAGGCGAACTCGATGCGAAGCAGGAGGAGCTAAATACAGCAAAATCCGACCTAGAAGCGAAGCAAGCTGAACTCAAGGCAAAGCAGGGTGAACTGGAAGCGAAGCAAGCAGAGGTTGACGCGAAGCAAGAAGAGATCAGTGGCTTAAAGTCGGAATTGGAGTCAAAAATCGCTGAATTGGAAGGCAAGCAGCACGAACTCGAAGGCAAACAGGCTGAACTTGATTCCAAGCAAACCGAACTACAGTCGATTCAAGCGGCACTGGAAGATGTTAAAACCGAACTTGAGGAAAAGAAAGCAGAACTGGAGTCCAAGCAGGCTGAACTGGAAGCTAAGCAAAACGAGCTTACCGCCAAGCAGGCTGAACTTGACGATGTGAAAGAACAACATGCCGCCGAATTGGCCACCTTGCGAGCCGCTCTTGAAGAGCAGACGAATGCAGCCAAAGCAAGCGAGGAGAAGATCGCCGCGATGACTACCGAGCAGCAGCAAAAAGAAGAAGAATGGCAAAAGGATCGCGAAGATTTTGAGGCGCAGCTTCGCCAGAAAGCGGGAGAATTGGAAGAGGTTCTTAAGGAAAAGGAGGCACTCGCTCTGGACGGAAAGACTAGGGAAGAGCAGCTTCAGAACATCGTAGAGGAGATGCGACAGACGCATGATAATTTGAATAAGGATCGTGAGAGGCTCAAGAAGACATTGCATAGTTTGGGTGAGGCGACGGATATGAAGATTAAAGGGGATGCTTTCTTGTAAGTCTCTTGGTGCGTTACCTTTTTATAGACAGCTCATATTTTCCTTGGTTATTTGTATTTGAAAAGTTCTTAGTCTGCCATTTGAGGTTCGAATAATATTTGAAGAGTCCTTCGGTATTTTCAAACCTTCATCTCTGTCCTCCAAGCATATGTTGTTACTTGAAGGCCATGTTTCTAATCCTACTTTTTGTTAGCATTGACTGCTTCGGCGACCTCTCCCGCCTCATCGTTGAACTGTCGAAAGAGTATTTCACATATATTCCCATCGAGCCGCCGGGCGATATTCTAGCGAAGATTCCTTCGGATCTTCCCCAATTTCTCGACAACACTCCAGCATCCCGCGAACTCCGGGCTGCTTACGTCCAACATGTGGTTTCCAAAACCCTCACGTATAGAATCTTCCAACCGTTCCTGTTTACCCTAGGTCGCCGATATGACAAAGCGGACACCTTTTTCCAGATGTTATCGATTGACATCCGCCGCAAATCCGTTCGCCGTGAAGCATTTTGGAGACAGCAAACGTTGAGAGCTGCTTACACCACTTCTGACGCTAAACAGTCGATTAATGTGGTGGCCGCAGTCATTGTTGACGAGATTGTTGACCACATCCGCCACTTCACCGACCCGAAACATCTTGATTCCCTTCTCACCAGCGTCCGAAAGATTGTCAAGTTGGCGGCAGAGACGTGGCGCCTGGCTCGTGTCGAAAGAGAGCTGATTGTGGCCTCCATGCCTTCGGCGCAAGACGACCAAACCGCCAATGAGCTCTGGGACGAATTTGTCTACGACCCAGCGTCGCCTTCACCGACAAGAGAGTCAACTGGCGCAAGGACCCCTCTCCTCCGGATGCTTCCACATATCCAGCGGGAACCAGCGCACGAAGATTTCCTCCAGCCCGAGGAAGCGGAGAAGGCCAACTTATGTGTCTATCTTCCCGGGGTAATACTGTATACTGACTCGCCGTGCGTTATGGCGAGAAAGGAAGAGCTTGCTAAGAAGACCGTTGAAGCGCCAACCCCTGCAGACGGGCCGGTGGAAACGAACGGTGCTCATAGCCAACCCAACGGTACAGCCACATGCGAAGACGCTCCGGAGGAGAAGGCAGAAGCTTGAAGTGCCGTCACTGATCGACGAGTTTGAACCTCCACGCACCACACGTTTGAACTGCAAGGATGTTTTAATTTGAATTGTTTTTATGCCATAGCGGTGCATAGCCACGGGGATCAACTGGGATGTAAGGTTATTGGAAGGGATATGCATAAGGAGATTGAACCATCATCGATGTACGATTTGTTCTTGCATATTGGTGTTGGCACGGGGTCCATTCATTTTCACATTTTTCCTTTCTACGAGCTTTTGGTTGTGTTTTTGTCGTGCTTTTACTTATCTGACCCTATACGCTCCTTTCGGGTTTCCTTGTGTCTTTGTTTCTCTCTCTGCTGATAGTACTTGTTCTTCTCTTTAATTAATGTGGACTTCAATGTAGGGAATAGTGCCAGAATATGCTTCTTCTCTTCGGTTGACAGTTTTGGATAGTACGCTTGCCGGGAAAATAATTTAAAAAGGAATTGGTTTCCCCCAGCCCTGCTGCCATATACTCAGCAGTCTTTGTCCTCTCCAAGAATGAGACAGAAGGGAGGCTGGACAGCACTGATAGTCAACTGATGAATTCGCTTGCTTGTCCGGTCCTGCAGCGATCTGGTGCCTGGAGCTAGGGCTGCATGCCGCCCTCAGCGCCGCAATTCACGAGGGAAAATGCGGCACCAGGGAGTTCAGATAGAAAAATAAAGTTGTTGTTTATCATTCACTTGTTGGATGAGTTGCAAGAATCATCGAGCACAGCCACAGGCAGCATGTCTCGCTCGAGGCGGATTCCGCCTAAATGACAACAATGCGATGACATGGCGACAGGAACCATGGATCAGAGAGGGTTGTTTCATTTATTCCAGGTAACTAGAACGGCCGGTGTTTCCTAATGGAAAACACAATCTGCCTTGGACGCGCTGTCTCGCTGCTGCTGCTCAGATCCGCCCCGTGAGGCGCCCAGCGAATCAGACCTGGACATGGTGGGCGGATTGGCCAGCAGCCTTTCGCGGGTGCCCGAAGCCTGTGTTCGACGCTAACTAGGTAGTTAAATAGTTGGTTGGAGGGAGCGTGGGTTCGGTTCGGGGGCGGGAAGCGGATCCTGAACTGGGGATGCGCGAGAGGCGATGTGGCTGGTCTGGGGGAACGAGGGAGATCGAAGCCAGCAAGTAGCTCGTAAATAGTTAATGAAGAACAAAACGAACCCTTACTGTAGTTAATAGTTAACTCACTTGCTGTCGTGCAAGAAGCGCATCGCAGGCATCAGCCGCACTCCCACTGCGCCATGCCCGATCCAGCGCTAGTTCTGCGGCTTCGTATTTGACTGCACCTCATCTTTGCTGTCTCTCAGTCTCTTCCATCTCTCTCTCTCTCTCGCTCGTTGTCCGTCAGTCTCGTCTTGTTGCTCTCCCGTCTCGCCCACTGCTGGCCCGCTACTCCGACTCCTTTCTCAGTCGGGATCCGTCGAGACGCTGTCAAACCACTCCCCGCCTCCTGATTCTCTCACAGACTGGCATTGACTTCATCCGTCTGTTCATCGCAATTCCCGCTCCAATTCCTCGTCGTTCTTCGCATCGCCCTGCCGCAGCAGTCACCCGTTTGCTGAGAATCCATGAGCCATTCCACCGCTTACTTTATCGCCTTTCTGTCTGGCCCAGTTGGCATGGCTATTTGCGCCCGGTGCACGACGTCGTTGAATACTCGGAATACCCCATTCTAGAGATACATGCCATACTCCTGATCTGCGTCTCTCGCAACAGTTTCATTCTACCTGGCAGTGCGTGCGCGCGCTCTCCAACATCTCTAAAGCATGTCTCGGGTACGGGAAACAGAAAACACCTCCGCACCGTTCGCGGCGTTCAAGACCAACTATTTTGACGACCCCTTCCTCTCCCACCCTCCAAGCAACGAGGAACGGTTGATTCCGATTGAAACTCACAATTTATTCACTGGCTCTCCCCATGCCCAGCAGCATTCTCCCGGAACCCACCCTTTTACCAGTCCTGCCAATGGCCCCAGTCCGCACGATGCATTCTCCCACGCTGGCAATCCCAGCGGCCCATCCTCCCCTCCATTTATGAGCCCAGGAAGTACTTTGGAAAACGGTCAAAGTGACTTTAGCACTTTTTCATCACCAGCTCCCGAAAACCACAATTCGCCCACAGACTTTAGCTATTTAGAACAGCTCTACATCAACCCTGAAGCGTTCGATCCCCCTTCACCTCCACACAAACCAGCAGACAATGACAATGGGTGTGCAAAAGGATACTCTGGGACAACTCAGCTGCTGAGTCCAGTGTTAACTAATACTCCTAGCCCTTCCGCAATATCCAACACGCACCCCGGAGAGCATCCAGTGCGTCACGACCAGCACGATGCCAACATCTCCCCTACGTCCATCACACATGAAGGACGGAAAGAAGTGCCTACCCTCCGACTCCCAACTCTAGCAACCACTCCTTACAGCAATGCCGTTGAAGTAAAGACCTCGAATTACCCGGAATTGCCGCCGAGCCCCGTTGTCAAAATCTCGAGTTATAGTCGAGGTGATTCCCCTTCTCGAGACGAAGTCGGGTTAAACAAATCGAAACGGAAGAGTATTTCTTCTGTCCATCTTGCGCCAGGAGCCGATGCATCTGATGAGCCCGACGACGGAGATGAGCATGACGATAAGATCGATGACTGCGAAGCAAAGGCCAGGGCTATGCCGTCATCTCCAACTTTGCGTGCCGCTGACGGAAGTTGGGTCCGCAATCCGGCCACTGGCCTTGGCGGCTTGGACCCATCATCTAGAACTGAAGACCTTGTGCCCAGTTTGAAGGAGATCACAGCGCAACAGGAATTAGAGGTAAAAATCGCGGACGTGGAGCGCTGGCTGTCCTTCAGCGAAGCAAACAGCGAAGTCGAGGATAATACCTTGATCGGGTACCAATCACAGAAAAAATGGCGATTTCCTGGGAGACGCAGAACTAAGAGTACTGGAGATTCTCCGCTCAGTCCTCGCAATCCAAACGCTAACGGTCAACAAGCGACCCACGATACCATTCCTGGGCCCGGTGTCCTTGTGATCGAGGAGAGCGAAGAAGACGAGGATGATTCTCACTCATCTGACAGCTCGCTTCCGCGACCACCAGACGATGTTGATTCCGGCTCTCAATTAGGTTTCAAGGAAGACGACTTCCCACCCACGGACACTATCAGCCTCTCGAGCGAGGTGCCGCTCCCGCGCCAGTTTATTCGGTCCAGACCTTGGCAGGACCAACCAAGGAACCAGAGGTTTGGGGACATGAAGGAGCAGCCGCCCACATCTAGTGCTGCGATCTATCGATTTCTGAGACAGGCGGACAATACTGACACGGCCTCACGGAGAGCAACGTGGGGGACGCGGGAAGTTACTGAAGCTGATGTCGAGAGCCTTCGTTTTGAGTCCATGCGGATCAACGATGATGGAATGAAAGAGAAATTTAGCCCACGCACTCTTTTCGGGCACGCGAGTAAACTCATCCCGCGGCGGAGCCACAGCGGCGCAAAGCGAAAACACAGCATATTAACTCACCAAACCCAGCCGAGTGTGGAATCCTTGGAAACCGGAAAGAGTGGCCCCAGCAGCTCGGCACTGCCGCAACGCAAGCCGAGTTTTACGAGACGGTCGAAGACGCCGTCAAATACCAGCGGTGCATTCTTGGAAATGGGAAGACAGATCGCGTCCGTTGGTGTTACTAGTCCTATCGAGGTTCAACCTACCAAACCTCTTGCGCCATGGAGCAGTTTTATGAGACGTAGCCGCAGTAGAAGCGAGGTGCCAAAAGGCCTACAGATCACCAACTCGAAAGTGACGCAACCTGTGCCTGGTACTATGTTAGCGGCGCCGTTATACGATCAGAATCAGACGGCGGTGACTTCACTAGCCCATTCGCCTCTGAATGGGAACGATACTGACGAGAATGACCATAATCATGATGAGGACGAAGAAGATCTGGCAGGTGATAGAGGAGTCTTTATGGACTTTTCCATCCGTGGAGATCTGATTGTGCCTACACTCGAAGGGTTCAAATCTCATGTCGAGCAGTTGAATCCCCGGCTACAGCCAGCTCTAGTGCAACGGATCGCCCAGGAACAAATGCGACGATATAAGAAACTCGTTGAACTCAAGCTGAAGCATGCCCAGGCGGTACACCGACGGACCTGTCCCTCTAGAGAACATTGTTTCGCTCAGGGGGGTGATGCCACCATTCTGCTGCCGAAAACTGGGGCTAAGGACGTGGAAGCTGCCGCCATTGGGACTAGCCACATCGATCCGAACGGTGGATCGGGTGAGAATGCCGTGACAGATGCCATGTTTCCGTCAGGCGTGCCGTTACCGCCAACTAGGCGGCTCCCCGCCAAATTCGAGTGTTCACTGTGCTTTGAGGTCAAGAAGTTCCAGAAACCTTCCGATTGGACGAAACACGTGCACGAGGACATTCAGCCATTCACTTGCACCTTTCCTGAATGCCCGGAGCCCAAATCATTCAAGCGCAAAGCGGACTGGGTGAGACACGAGAATGAGAGACATCGTCATCTCGAGTGGTGGGCGTGTAATATGCTGGACTGCACTCACGTATGCTATCGCAAAGACAACTTTGTGCAACATCTTGTCCGAGAGCATAAAATGCCAGAACCGAGGGTGAACCGTGGTAAAGGCCGAGGAGGACCAATCGAGAACGCATCGCCAAATCAAATGGGTGACGATACCCAGGGGCAAGAAGTGGAAAAGACAGTCTGGGATTTGGTTGAGAGTTGTCGGCAGGTCACCACAAAGCAGCCTACTGAAGAAGCTTGCCGGTTTTGTGGCAATGTGTGCAACAGCTGGAAGAAGTTGACAGTCCATCTGGCGAAGCATATGGAACAGATCGCGATGCCAGTGCTCCAGTTGGTGGAAGAGCGAGCCGTTTTGGCGGGCAATATCCCCGTTGAAGGCGGCAGCTTGACTCCAGCGCCGAGCAGTTTCCCAAAGCCTCTAACGCGAGAGCAAAGCACGCTGTCGACTCGCAGCAAAACCAAAAACAGCGCTCAAGGGCTCGTGTATGGAACGGCGGCGCTTCTACCAGAAGCCTTTGCAGTGAAACGCCCTACTGTTTCTGCCAAAAAGCTACAAATGCATAATGCGCTTATGGGGTCGCAACAATACTCAATGTCGTCCAATCAGTATGCCGTTCAGCAACCGTACTCGCAGGGCAACTCTCCGGTCTTGCAGGGGCCGCGGCACTCCCCTCTAGCGCAGAGACAGTATGGCGGAGGAAACGGGGCAACGTACCCGCCACCGTTCAACGCACCGATCCGCCAGCCGGGAGCAATTGAGACTCCCAACACTGGCGAAATACCATACACTTTGGACGTGGACTTGTCAGCGGCAACGGATCCCTTGACGGGGTTTGGTGGTGGGCCATTATATGCATCGCCGGTGGAGCATTACTCGTACACAACGAGTCCAACAGGTATGGGTTATCATATGGAGGCCTCAGGATCGGGCCAGGGATATGGGTATATAAACATTGCCGACGAACAACGGCAATATGGTAACCAATGAGATATGGACGTACTGATTTCGGTTTCAATTCGATGTATCTTGGTGTTTTGCGTTCAATTGGTTCATGGAATAACGGCAATAATCTCATGAGAAAGCAGTTTTTCCCGATGTATGTTTTGGGGGATTTTTTTGGGCTTCGAGTGTTGGAAGATAAATACCCATTCATTTTGATGGTTGTTTTGAGGTTCATGCAATGAATATCCACGCCAATGACGTACAAACCGTTTTGGCGGAGTTTAATTATCCTGATGATTGTAGCTCCAGACATGGAGACACCTATTGAATGCACCGATTTTTGATCGAGATACTCCGTACTCCGTCCAGGCGTCGGCATGGACTAGACCGCTAGGCCGATAGTGGTGGCATTGGCACCGTGTATTAATAGCCTGCGACGGTTCAAACCCGTTGCCTTGCGAGAAGAAAAATAAGTTGATGAGGAGAACGTGTTGCGTCGAAGCGTGATATTTCTCCTCCTGCGAGCCGCAAGCGCACACCAAGTCGGAGGGCCGCGATCGGAAGTTGAAGGCCGCGCTGGGAGGCCGGAATCCCAAATTGGAGGCCGGGCTCGAGAGTGAGGCGAGCGTCACGAGCAGGGGGGTAGAACGCCTGATGGCCATCAGCGTTGGAATGGAGAGCAGCGGAGTGGCGAGACCCGATGAAACGAGGGTTGATATCTCGCTCAGCCTATCCTGCGTGCAAATCTGTATATATTGACGGCCGTGTCTCTGCTGTGGCCCAATATTCCCCGAATTCTGCTTGTTCGAGATGCGCTTTATTTGGTTGCCTTGAATCTCACGTCAAGCGGTGAACAGAACGACGTTGACTCGGGATCCAAGCACAACCTCCACTCCCATCCAGCTCTCTCTCCCTCTCTCTCTCTCTATCATCCTTTGAAACAACCTGGTCTGTTCGTGTTGATCAGTGCTTCCGACTCAAGTCTCCGTATCTTCCCCCTCTCTGCAGCGGGCTTCGCACAGCCTGCTCCTCAGTCGTGCGCTTCTCAACCCTGCAGGCCGCTAGTTAGTTCGTTATCTGCTCGAACCTGTTGCGAATTGCTTTTTCCCCTTTTTGTTTAATTCCTCATTCTGATCTGTCACCACCCTGTCCCTTCGACGCAGACTGCCCTCTTTTCTCTCTCCTGCTTCCCGTTTGTCCCACGCTCCCTCCTTGCTTCCTGCATGATCTCGACGCCGTCATACCGTCCTTGACTGCGCCGACTCTCTCCACCCGGCTCCCCTCCCTCCGGTTCTTCTCCGGCTGCTGTCAATCTCCCCTGTGTTTGCTTTTTCTCCGCCGCTGATCAGCGCAAAAATGCAAACTGAGAGCCATCCTTGTTTCATCCTCCCTTGCTCCATGATCTAGACCCTCGCCAGCATCCGCGGATGGAGTGATTCCCTAGGAACCCAAAAGAAACAAGACACGGGCCTGACACCTTGGGCCGTTGCCCTGGGCCCAAACGCAATCCCAGCGGCGCTGTCTCTGCCGCCAGAAGGGAGTCGATCATGGCCCAGAATCAGGGCTCTCGACGACAGCAAGGCCGGTCCGATTACAGCAACCTTCATCCTGCCAGGTCCTCCTACAGTTTGGTATGTGAATGCTGCTTTTTGGTCAACTTTATCCCTGCTTTCATCTGGTCTTTTTTTTTTCTTTCTTTACTTTCGTCTAATGTGCTTCTTCGATATCGTCCGTTATTAGTCCCAACTCCCACCGCATGGCAACGCCTATGGCAGCCAGCCTGGCCGTCTGAGCGAAGATCTGCTGTGTATAAATGGCCCTCCCACGCCCATGGCGTTGACTCATGCCCACGACAGCCCGACAGCAGACCTTCTAGCCCCGCCGTCGACGAACGTCTACTTTGCGAATCTCGGAGGGTCCACAGGCAGTTTTCAGCAGCCTGCTCCCTCTGCTCCGCCCTGGCCAAACTATTCTCCCTCTTTGGATCCTCCGTCCGTACCTTATCCCCCCGTGACCCCTCAGCAATTCTCAGCTATACCACCCTCTCGACGCGATGTTTGGGACCCCGTTGGTGTCACAGGCCTTCCTGCTGGCAACAACATGTCTTTGAGCCAGCAGCACCCCGCAAAACGTCAACGAACTGTAAGAGACGGCGAGACTTTGTCAGACATTGGAGCTCACATGCACCATTATCTGTTTTCAGACTCGGGTTATGCCACGAGAAGTGTTGGCACAAGATCCGTTGCAGGCCCGTACCTCATGGAAAACAAATTCCAGACAACGCAGCCACTGGACGATGTCGCCTCTCCTTCCTCTTATTCTCAGCCTGACACTTACCTCCCAATCGTTCGTCCTTTTCCTCCCTCCCCTTACCCTCCCACCATCCCAACCGTTGCCCCATCACCTGCCCCTCCGGTTGCTCAAGGACTACCGGGCGACAGGAAGCCGCCTCGACCAAAACGACGGCCGCCAAAGTCTGTGCACTGTGACCTCCCTGACTGTAATTGGACTGGAAAAACACAATGCGATCTAAAGTAAGTGGCCAGTTTTCCTGATCCTTTCCCTAGCCGTCATGCTAAACTAGCCAATTTCCTACACGCAGGAAACATATGGATCGTCACGAGAAACGATTCAAATGTGACATTGCCGACTGTAGACGAAGAGAAGGTTTTGCCACCCCGAACGATCTGGATAGGCACAGGAAATCTGTTCACGGGATCCTACCAAAGCACGGGAGCGTCAAGGTGTTCAAGTGTTTTGTACGGGGTTGCTCAAAGCGCGATAAGATCTGGCCTCGCCCAGATAATTTCCGACAGCATCTGACTCGCGTGCACAAAGGGTGTAATGTTAAGGAAATGGTTCGCTTGTAGGTAATCCATGGCCCGGTCATCATGATTACGTTAACACCAAATTCCAGGTCTGACGAGTGGTTTGAATCTGGGAAGGATTTGATACTCGCCGAGTACCTCAAAAACCCCGATGAGGGCTCGACCTTGACTAGCCAAGGCGATATTGACTCTCAGTCACACATTAACGGCGCGGACCTAGCCCGAGATGGCAATCTTTCTTCGGCTGGCTACCAGTTTACTCAGACTGCTTCGATACATTCGGGCTCGCTGCTGCATCAGTCTTTTCGACATACTGCGCCAACGTCGGGCCCCCATTCCATTCATGCACCTGAGTTATCAGAGGGTCCACAACCGGATGACCGTCAGGCTCATGGATTCCTGGAGCAAAGTGCTGCGTCGAAAGATGGCCAAATCTCATTGGAATACTCTGTTGCGCATGACAACTCAGGTACCGGTGCTCAGTTTCATTCCCATAGTGACCAGCCAGGCTCGCCATCCACAGAGGTGCTCGCTGAATCAGCAGCTGGCATTTTCAAAGCGCTGGACAATGAAATGAAGAAAGCGCAATTGCGAACCCGACAGACCATGCAAAACAGCAATGGGAATCAGAATAAGGATACCTCTCAAACACCATCATTCCTTGATGTGCTTGCGGCTTCTGGAGAGAAAGAAAGGGAGTTTTTCTATATGCAGTTAGCATCAAAGAATATGTCTTTCGAGGCCACTGTGCCAGAGCCTCCCAGCTTGACTCAAACGAGTGAATCTCGAAGTACTGACAACAGAACAATAAAGTGTCCTGACTGCCCAACTATTGTGCGACGTTTATGCGATCTGAGGTACGTTCTTCGATCTCCTTAATTGCTAGGTCCCGCATCATATTGATACCTTGCGTAGAAAGCATAGGAAGCGTCATACTCGACCATATGGTTGTACTTTCACAGATTGCGATAAAAGGTTTGGAAGTAAGAGCGATTGGAAAAGGCACGAAAATTCAAAACATTTCCAGCTTGAAAGCTGGCGCTGCCATGAACCAGAGATCGAACAGGCATTCAAGAACACTGGATCTTTGGATACCCGTGAATGCGCTCGTCAATTTTTCCGTTCAGAACAGTTTGCCAACCACCTACGCAAAGACCATGAACTCGGTGAGAGCAGGATAAGAACCTGCTTGCGTATAAACAAAATAGGCAGAAATGGCCAAGGCCAGTTCTGGTGTGGGTTCTGTCGTAAACTGGTACAATTGAAAAGCGAGGGCCTGGATGCTTTTCAGGATAGGTTTAACCACATTGACGCCGAGCACTTTAAGAAAGGCCAAAATATTGAAGATTGGCTTCCCCCGTCTGGCCACTTGACAAAGGGAGAGCAGAAACTCAAGGATTCCTCGTCAATTATGGATAGAACCTCAGAATCGAGTAGCGATATCTCCCTGGCTATTGACGAAGCCAATACAAATGTTGATGAGAGGACCGTTGCTATACCAGAAAATGAATCTCGGGCCCCTGCTCCACCCGCTCCTCGGCCAAGATTGCAGAATGCCGCCCAGGTTTCTGCATCAACCGTGCGTCCATCTCGTGTGTCGTCTCAGGCTTCCGGGTTCGCACCTCACCAGGGGTTTGGCGTTCGTGTACCTGGAGCCGGTGGTTTCCACGGCCAAATGTATCCAACGGCTTCCTTCCAACCCATTTCCTCCCAAGCACGTTCATCCACGCAAAGCTCCCGTTCAGCCCAACGGCAGATCATCGCAGATTCGCTGATGTCGTTTGCGCCTCCTGTTCAACAATTTGACCCCCGTGAAGATCACGAGCAGTGCGTTACTTGCGTAAGCTTCTCCTTCCACACTGATGATCGTTGCACTCTTCTCTTTTCGAGGGCTGACATGTTATTCGCCCGCGAATCTAGTGCCACTGCAGGCTCCCGAGTACATATACATTGGCGCTTGAAAGCTATTGTACCGTGTGCATGCATCCTCCTTGTCCACAGTGCCTCTTCGGCAAACTGAACGAATGATGCCCTGACCAGCTTAATGCGCCTTACATTGGTATCCTGGCGGGTTATCATTTCGATAACTCGCCCATACGATTTTCTTTTCTCCTTCCCCTTTCTGACTTTTGGATCCAAGCGTTTTTGGTTAGAGTTGCATCATGGACCTTTGGATACCCTGGGCTTATGGTTTTGTTAGAATGGTCTTCATGTGGCGTTATTTAAGACTGGAGACGGTTGCTCCCCTGGCTATTTTGCGTTTTTTTGTGAAAAGGGAGTTCATCTGTCTGATATATATATCAACTTTTCGGTCCAATCATTGTTTCGTTCAACTATCAACGCGGTCAACAGAACCCAACTTTGCGATTTTTGATTCTTAAAATGCAGGAGGCTATCTGTTGTTTGGAGTTTTGCATATGAATGTACGTGCTGAGTACTTCATGTTAGATTTACCGGCCTTGGGGTACGTTTTGGCATAAGCATTTCCTTTTTGAGGGATTCGTTTGTTTCTATTGTTAATTGGATATACTTTGGAGGAAACTAGGCCCACAATAAATAATGTCTGCTATTCTGATTCTCCTGCGGTTCCTGGGATTATATCATAGTGATGGCAGTTATCTACCTACAGCTTCGATGCCTCCGGCTCTCCAATTATATCCAAAAATGCTCTATGGACCTCCTCCGTTAAGTCGCTTGCCTGCATACTCCGCCCTTTGGCGAGATATGCTCGCCGTGAGCATTCTCTTGTGATGGCACTTCCTGCCCATGCAGCAAGCAAAAGCGTGGTCTTTGGGCTCAATTTCTTCTTCATTTTCTGAGCGTCATCGTGCAACTCGGATTCAACCTCGTCCCTACTCTCCGCTTCCTGGTGTTTGGAAGAGGCTTCCTCGCCCGTATCCCACAAACCCTCATGATACGCCTTCCTCCAGGCCAAAAATGTGCCCAGAGACCCTGTCAGTGTATCTCCCTGTCCACCACTCCTTTTCCTCCCGCCCTCGACATCCGAAATCAGGGATGTTACACCGTTCGAAATCACATCATGCATACCCTTTTGAATAATCATCACCCCGTCCAGCGCACGTGACAGTCGCTCACACGCTTCACTCTGGCCTTGCTTCCTATCCCCGTCATCATCACTTCGTCTCCCCTTCTCTGCCATGGACACATCCACTCCCAGCGCTTCCGCCAATCGTCCAAATTCAACTACATTCGGCGTTAGAATGCATCCATCATATCCCTTCACCAGAGCCGGATCACTCTGAACCAGCATGAGCGCATCCGCATCAAGCACCATGGGTATGTGCTTGGCGCGAGCTTCCTTCATGACTTCGACAACGATCTTTTGAGTCATGGGGTCGCGGCCCAAACCGGGGCCGATGACCAGGACGTGAATCCGAGGCAGGAATGAGATGATGGGCTCCGCGTGGTGGCGGGGATCGGGGGTGGAGCTGGTTTTGGCGAGGGATTTGGTGCTTTGGAGGATGGGGTGAACCATGAGGTTGGGGGAGTAGGATTTGATTACCTAGATTATTTTGGTTTTCTTTAGCTGTGGCGAACTGAAGGAGTTGCCGTTTTCTGCATTGCATACCGTTGCTGCAGAAGGCTCGCAGATTACATGGCTCTATTGAAAAGAGGCAAAGCTGTTAGTTAGCGATTGGGCGAGATTGAGACAGCTCATTAAACATCGTACGCCATTTCTGCTTGACAGGTCTCACCATATCACATCCTGTCATCTTAGTTAACACTCTGATGGTGGTGACTTTGTTTTAGTTTCAAAGCAGCCCGGGGCCTATTACGTACCTAATTTGGCAGATGCCATTGCAGAAAAGTATGGAGCCCCCGTATAGCTGCAATTAAAAGGACATCAATCAGTCAATGTCAATATATTTGGTATTTAGCAACGGTTATGGATATTGAACTCGTATCCGTTCATGGCGTTACTGCCAGTGCTTGAACTACTGAGCAAAGTCATATTGAAACGGGACTGGGCATTATCGTTGACTCCCCCAGATGAACGTAAGAAGCTCGGAGTAACAAGCACCTCGGATTGATATCGATTTAATATCCGGCAAGGTGTGTGGTATACCGGTATTTGGGCCACTGCCCACAACACCACAAGCCATTTTACGCAAAAGTGCATAGTATCAAAGGGGGCAACTTGATTGCACATACTCTATGCTCCCCCCAATCACGGCCACACGGCCAAGTTGCCCTGTCGCGGCAGTTAGCTCGAGGTTCTACACTGGGAGTTTCGCGCACGCAAAAGGAATACGGGAATTTCAAAAGGATGGCAATAGATGTTTCAATACCTTTGTGAAACTTCTCCAACATTGGAGGCACTAATCTCTTCACCTTTTCAAGGAGGTTTCGCGTCGGTGCTGACATGTTGGGTGCAGTATCTACAGTCGGAGGTTCTGGCATGGATGAAAAAGTGCGATTCCCCGTCCCAATATTGGCGAGGTCGATGATTCAATGCTAGAGGGTTTAATGGGACGTAGGTACCTGGGGAGATGCACAGGAGTCGTGGTCAGGGTTGATGTTTGCAGGTGAAGCTAAAGCACTATAACTCCTCCTAAATACACCATCGCAGGGATGATGTCACAGCTGGGGCAGCTGGGCTTGGAAACATGATCAAACACCCGCCTGTTACGACCATCCATATAGACATTTTTGAGTCTCATGATATAGAGTATGTAGGGTTAGCTGCGAAACGGCAAGTTATTTAACCGCCCAACCCATCTCGCTATGCAACAATAAGAATAAGCATCAAAATAAACCCTGCGCTATGCAACATCAAAAAAAAGACCATTCAATGAATGAAATAGGAAATTTAAACTGGCTGCGTCTATTTCATGCCGCTTGATGCCTTGAACCGCCTCCTAATTCCTAAGCGGTATTGCTTCGCCATTTTCATTATTTTCTCAGTGGAACAGCATCGGAAAAGCTGACGTTCAAGGGAACAGCCTGTATGGAACGTGGTAAGATAACACAGTAAGATCACTGTTTGGTTATCGGCGTGATTTGGAAAGTGCAGCAAGTTTTTTCTTGCGCTCCAATTTGGCTTTTTTCGCTTCCATTTCGGCTTTTAGTTCTCGTTCGTCCTCAACTCTGGCTAGGCGGAGTGCTGCTTGTTCCTCTTCTTCCACATCCATAACTCCAGCTTCCATGTCGGATGAAGCGTCTGAGTAGTCATCGTAATAATCCTCGCCCTCATCTTCTTCATCCGTCCCAAGGTATTCATCTCTAATGCGAGGGCGAGGGGGCTTACCCTGACTGCCCTTTTCGATAATCTTGGTTCCACGTCGTGAGGGGAGCCCCGAAGTCCCGGTATAAGATGGGGTAGTAGACGGGCGAGCAGTTCCCTTGTAATCCGGCTCTGAACTGGATTTGCGAAGGTGCAATCTGTCGGCCTTGAATCGCGAGGCCAGCGCAGGGGATCCGCCTGACATATTTGGCTTTTTGCCTTTGCTTGCTTCAAGCTCACGCTGCTTTGCCTCTTTCAATAAACGCTCCCGTTTCGCCTTACTCATTCGCTCCTTTGCAACAGTCTGGTGCCTTATTAAGCCGACGTTTAGTGGCTTCTGCTGCTGAAGGGCTTTGGCTTGCGCCATGATATCGGCATACGAGCCTTTTACTGGGGGTTTCGAGGAGGTAGTGTTCAAGGACTTGTGCGGAGGAGTAGATTTTGGTGTCAAGGATGTGGCTGGCTTCGATGCGGATGAGGTTCTAACAGGCGCTTGAGGGGTGGATGGCCGGCTTTGAGGGGTGGCTGAGACGCTGGACGGCTTGGTGATCCTAGTGACCTTGGTCGGGCGGAGTACGTTATCGTCTGCCTTGCGTTTCTGACCAAGTGAAAGGGCATTATTATTGCGGATGGTGGGAGCCTTGGTGGTTATGGGTGGTATGGGAGCCGACGCCGATTGTCTGTGGGTCGAGGGCGGGATGATTGACGCATCGCCTGTCCCTATGGACGTGAGAACTGAATTAAGGAACTAAGAGATGTATATCAGTATTGAGACGGGAAAAATAACGTTGAAAGGTGAGACTGACACTCATAATGACCAAATTCGACCGTATTGAAGCGCAGGTGGGATAAGAACCGCTCGCCGAATATGAGTTGGATATGCAAATAATTCATGATTTCGATGTTCTACGCCAGGTCATCACGACTGACCGCAGATTTGCGCAGATATCGACAAGGCACTGGAAACTGGGGCGGCTCTAATGACCGGAATTTCAGGCCATGCCAGATCGGGACCCCAACAAATGCGCCACGTAGACAACAAAGGGCTTTGGAAGGGAGAAAGAGAGACGGTTTGAATGCGAGGGGGAGCGCAGCACCCTTTTATATCTGGCCGCCCGGCGCTAAGACACCAGTCTGATTATGTAATGGTGCTGACTCAGCAATATTGTGGCTAGTGAATGCGCCACGGTCGCTCGCTTAGAGTGTGGCTGGGCACACCGATCCATATATGGAAATTCTCTCGATCCTCAAACCTCTTTTCCTTCCTTCGACCGACTACTTTCACCGAACTCGACGTCTCAGTCTCCGCCCAATTTGCGGTTAAATCGATTGTTTCTCCTGTTCGCCTATCAATTTCAACTGTAAGTGCCTGGCATATGCCTAGGTTCGACGCTGGTGAGACAGTGGACTAACAGCCTATCATCACAATAGTTTACCCGCTACAACAATGAAGCATCTCGCTGCCTATCTCCTCCTCGGCCTTGGTGGAAACACCTCGCCCTCGGCCAGCGATATCAAGGATGTCCTTTCCTCCGTCGGCATCGACGCTGATGATGCGCGTTTGGAGAAGCTTTTGGCTGAGCTTGACGGCAAGGACTTGCAGGAGGTGGGTTAACACCTTTGAATATTTGCAGATGGAATTCTGACTGACGATCGCTTCGCTGTAGTTGATTGCTGAGGGAACCACCAAACTCGCATCCGTGCCATCCGGTGGTGCCGGTGGTGCTGCCCCTGCCGCTGCTGGTGGCGCTGGCGGTGAGGCTGCTCCAGCTGCCAAGGAGGAGGAGAAGAAGGAGGAAGAGGAAGAGTCTGATGAGGACATGGGCTTCGGTCTTTTCGACTAAACGCCTTCTTTTCCACGAATGAAAAAAACAACCAGTTGCAGAGATGTTATGGAGATGGGTTGGCAATCAGGCATGGGCTGTCGCAAAGATCTTTTTCTGCGCGGAATGATGCCAACAATTTGAGAATCCTTTATTCAGCGTTCATGGAATGGCAAAAGCACAATTTTCAGACTAAGCTTGAACGGTGCTATGCGATGTACGCTTAGGTTTTGAAATTTTCAAATACTATGCTCCAGTTTTCTGACAATTGCTTTTTTCCTTCCGATCCTTCACTCATCATCGAGGCGTGATAGCTACTCCGTACAACTTCTACTGTTTGTCAAGATTTCGTAAAACTTAGCAGGTGAATCTCTGGTCGCCGAACGGAGACGGCGTGTAGACACAGTTCAAATCTAATTTCCAAGAAATGATAGATCTATAGAACGAGTCTAAACTTCGGCATTGCGGAATAGAGTATAATAGGGCTGGACTGCCTAATCGGGACAGATCTAGGGCACGCTGACTAATTAGTGCAGTCGCTTAGCCGAGCCATTGAAACTCCCACCTCTCGAAGGCGTGAAGGCGAGTTGGACGTCAATCATCAGCCCCCGACGACAAATCCTCCATCGCCCGTCTTTCTGTACAACAAGCCTTGTTGCTTTGAGAGACTAACCCGCAATCATGGCTGACACCGAATACGTGAGTACTGTCCTTCATATCAATCGAGTTAGACCTGAGGATGGAGAACTGACTTGTGCTTTGCTGCTCTAGAATGCGGAAGAGGCTGCTGGTACGTACTGCAAATGTTTCCTTCGAGGCGGTTTGGTGTGCGACACGATACGAAATGCTGCATGACGATGCAAATGGTGGATTAACAGCAACTATCGTCGAACCATGTCATATCGTTGAAGAACCGAATGCGTTGAGAAACTGGGCGATTACTGGCGCTGACAGCATGCTCTATAGAGTTGAAGAAGAAGAGAACATTCAGAAAGTTTTCCTACCGTGGAATCGATCTCGACCAGTATGTTTTTAGCGATATTTCCGAACCCAGCACTATCATTTCGACGGAAATCTAATAATCTCAATTCTATCGCAGACTCCTTGATCTTTCTTCTGAACAGCTCCGCGATGTCGTTCACGCTCGTGCTCGTCGCCGATTCAACCGCGGTCTCAAGCGCAAGCCAATGGGCTTGATCAAGAAGCTCCGAAAAGCGAAGCAGGAGGCCAAGCCAAACGAGAAGCCCGAACTCGTCAAGACGCATTTGCGTGACATGATTGTTGTTCCCGAAATGATCGGTAGCGTCGTCGGAATCTACTCCGGCAAAGAATTCAACCAGGTTGAAATTAAGCCTGAAATGGTTGGACACTACCTCGGAGAGTTCTCCATCTCATAGTATGTTTTTTGCCATTACTCCAAGGAAGTCGGGGCTTCTTGCTAACTTGGCCAAAGCAAACCCGTCAAGCACGGTAGACCCGGTATCGGTGCTACTCACTCTTCGCGTTTCATTCCTCTCAAGTAAACAGGGTATATGTCATCTTGTGGTTTTAGCTGGCTTGTTAAAGGGTGTTTTCCAACGAGTAAGATACTCTTTCTATGGCATACGGGATGGGAAATATGGGTTTCCTTGGGAAACAGCGGCTTGCGAGGGAACGCCGCTTTTTAAGCTACCTGTATTAGCTAGAATATTGATGATTTTATATCCTAGCTCCAACAAATTGACCTTCTGGCCCTCGAATGCCGTATGACCATATACCATCCAATGTTTTGTCTTGCGTTAGCATTCGAGCCCTCCCGCTAGCTGAGTGTCTTAGGGTAGTGAAGGGGTATCACTTCATCCCAGATGACTGTAGCAAGGAAAAGACTTGTCCACTCCGCCAATTTACAAGTTTTATGTCCAATGTCACCTCCACACAAAAAATGGCCTCCTGGAAGAGACACCCCAGTAACTCAGATCTGCGGACCATAGCTCATGGTAAAAGGGGGCAGATTGTTAGAACGTGCAATAAATGCGGTTTGTGATTTAGACAGAAATTTCATCCACCTGCAAAGCTTCATCCGCAAGAGTCTCCAGTTTCTGCCATTGTTCCTCAATATCGGACTGCATCATTTCCAGGGTCCATCCAGAATTAGCAAAATCAGCTAGTGAATCTCTGTAGATGTTTTCCACAGTGGGCAATTCGTTAGAAACCGTTGCCTCAAGGTCAAGTAGGACGGAATATATGATAATGAAGAGGTTAAGATCATATTTCGACAGGTCAACACCTTCAGCAACTCCTAAATCGCCTGCTTGCGTGAGATACCTCATCAGCTTGACAAATACCCATTTATGCATACTCGAGATTGGATGCCATCGATTGGGATATACAACAGGATTAACGCGAAGATGCCGTATGACACAGTGTACAAAGGCGCTTTGAAACTGTCGCGCGCCCATCAGCGATGCAATGAGTTCGCCGCGCAGTCTAACGTACGGCTGGCGGGTTAAGGGCCATAAAGTCGTCCTTCGCAGGGCGCTCATTGCACTTCTCAAATTTTTGATTGAATCCGTTGATGGTGCCCCGGGTTTGACCATTTCGAAGAGCTCCATCGCCTCTTGCTGTGCATTCTGAATAGTTTTCGAGTCGACTGCAGTGATGGCCCTCAGAAAGTGGGTGTCTGGGGCATTTTTTTCTATTTCACATTTGTTGCATTTGCAATTGAAATAGTACCTTTTCAGCAGCTCACTCTGCCGATGGGCGTACGGGTCGGTAGTTTCAATATAAGAAACAAAGACTTGCTCCCCTTTTCCAATGTCGCGTAGGGCCCTGACCCAAATCTTTCCTTTGTCGAAATCGGTAGCAGCATTTGGAGAACAGCTATGGTTGCAGAGTGCCGCAAGAGGCTCAATAGCAGCGCCAACATGGTCGTAAAACGGGGTTGTCAGAGTGAAAGCATTGATATCAAGCTGCATTATTCATCAGCTTGGGTATAGGCTATGAAGGGCAATCAATGTCCATACTTTGCAGAAATACTCGATGATCTTATGCAAGGACAGTTCTGTTCCTGAGTACTCGCGTACTGCTCTGGCCGATAGCGCGAGTTTCTGAAAGTATTCCGGCTTCGATTTCAGGGTCTGAATCTGATGGCTCTCCAGCGCGTCGAAGCGCTGCATATTTCCTCCCGGATCGTCTTGACGATAAGTTTTGAATATAATAATTCTTAGCACAACCCTTGAATTGGTTGGCAATATGTTGGGATGCAATTTTTTGAAGATTTTACATTCGTGTTTATGGACTGCAGCCCAGTTTGACACTTGACAAGCCTACCTCGTCGTCAGCATCTTGTTAGAAAAAGGTCGAGGGAGGTGTATAGCCATTCATACCTTGCAGCAATATCTTACAGTTCTGCACCCCGTGCATAGTTTTAGGCTCACTTCAGGCGTACCGTCGACTTCGCGGTCTCGAAGCGTCTTCACTCCAAAGCAGCTCGAGCATGTATCCGCCAATCGAGTGGTATCTAGGACGGTGAGCCAGGTGTCCAATTCCAGAATCGGATGTCCTGCAGTTATTTCGGTTGTTGCAAACAAACCGGTGCCAGCATCGGGGGTTTCTCGTGGCTCAGCCCGCAGAGTTCCCTCGTTCGTGGACTTCATATTGGACAGTCAAGGTAGATTACGGAGTACATTTAGTGAATACACCGCACGGGAGTGATCTTATCCAAAATGCGATGAGGGCGGCAAAGCGCAGGGTTGTGGTTTTTGTGTTTCCAAGATTCCCTCATACCAACACAAGTCGGCAGCATAGTTAGTTGGAGCAACGGCTCATTAGGCTTCAACGAAGCATGTCCAGATTCGGTCAACATCCCAATTAGGGCTAGAATTTAAAACCCTAACGGCAAGCCAACCCCTATTCCTCCCCAGCCAAACGCTCAGCTTTCTGCTTGAGATCCGGTGAGTGAAAAGTTTCAGAGGCCAAATTGCTGATGCTCCAAAATGGAGGATGAAGTTGGGGAGTGGCGATAAACTACGCATTAAAGCAAACCATATGATCTCTATTCATCTCATTTCATATCCGGAAGCACTGGCTCCAAGGCCATTAGACCTAAAACTACCCCCTCCTAAAAAGGTGTTTGATATAATACTCGACAGAACCGGAACCGAGAGAGAAACAACTGAAAGTAAGGCCAAAAGGGACATAACGCAAAGCAACTAGTTTGCGGGACTTTGGGATATAAAAACCAGGCTAAGTATTTTTCGTTCTCGACGCCATAGCTCTACCCGAAATTCAACGGACATAGAAAACAACCCCAGTGATTTTAAAATATAATCGAAAGATGAATCTCAGTGGCAATACGCTTGTTTTACAAAGTCTTTGTGCCGACAAAATTCGACCAGCTGCGGACTTCAGATGGGATGCCTTCCGAGCGAGGGAGCTTCTCGTGCATGCACTGCGCAAAGAGAAGGGCAGTCTATTCCGGAGTCAGTAAACAGCAACCTAGGGTATCAAGTATAAACTAGAAGAACCGTCATACCTTTGGCTCCATGAACAGCGGCACACCGAAATCGACAGCATTTCGTCTCATAACATAGTCTTCGTCTAGCAGAGTCTTTCCTCTCTCTTTCGCAATATTGAAAACGCCCCTAATATCGTATTTCTGGAACACTTCTCTCAATGCTCTCTTATCTTCCTTGGGAAACTCAATGACTTGGACGTCAACTTTGGATTTGGCTGATTTCTCGAGATACTCCTTAACTTTTCGGCTGGCAGCAAATAGCTTGTACCCGAGAGGCTGGACGAAATCAACGATGCGTGGGAGCTCAGTCAGTACATCGGTATCACCACCGAAAAGTAGACCCTCGCCAGGTTCCGGCATGCGGAAATTCATCGTTGATTGAAGAGATGCCCAGTATGCCTCGACCAGGTCCTTACCGAAGCAGGCAATCTCACCGGTACTGGCCATCTCAACACCAAGGTATGGATCGGCACCAGCAAGACGAGTCCAGCTGAACTGGGGAACCTTAGTTGCGAGGTAATCACGCTTTACAGCCATGATATCATCAGGCTCTGGAACATCTCTGCCAACAAGCGCCTTGGTTGCGACGTCAATGAAGTTCGTGCCGAGCACCTTGCTAACAAACGGGAATGATCGCGAGGCACGGAGATTGCATTCGATAACCTTCAACTGTGGCTCCGAGCTGTCGGGGCTATCGGCTTTGATAATCTGCATGTTGAAGGGTCCGGTGATGCTGAAGGCCTTGGCAACCTTTTCTGCGATTTCCTTCACGCGAGACATGATGGACTCGTCCAAGTTGACCGGAGGAAGAACCAAGGTAGCGTCGCCAGAGTGGACGCCAGCCGCTTCTACGTGTTCGCTGACAGCATGGAGGAGTAGCTTACCCCCAGAGGCGACGGCATCAACATCAATTTCCTGGGCTCCTTCAATGAATTTAGTGATAACAACAGGATGGTCGGGAGAAACGTCACTGGCTGAGATTAGCTTGTCATGGAGCTCGTCTTGGCTCCGGATAACGCTCATAGCAGCGCCGGAGAGCACGTAACTTGGTCGGACGAGGACTGGATAGCCAACGGATTCCGCAAACGCCTCCGCTTCGGCAACTGAAGTGAGTTCCTTCCACGCCGGCTGGTCGACGCCAATGCTGTCCAGGGTTTGAGAGAATTTGTGGCGATCTTCCGCTCTGTCGATGTCCTTAGGGTCGGTACCCAAAACATGGGCGCCACCGGTCTCCTGAAGCTTGAGAGCAATATTCTGAGGAAGTTGACCACCAACCGAGACCACAACGCCACTGGCACTCTCGAGCTCATAGATATCCATCACTCGTTCGTAGCTTAACTCTTCAAAATAGAGCTTATCTGCCGTATCGAAGTCGGTGGAATATGTTTCTGGGTTATAGTTGATCATGACAGTCTTCTTGCCCATATTTCTGAGTGAGAGCGTAGCATTGACTGCACACCAATCGAACTCCACAGAGCTGCCAATTCTGTAGACACCACTTCCAAGGATGATCGTACCATGATCGTCAAAGGTAACATCGTGGGATGTTGCATTGTAGGTGGTGTAAAGGTAGTTTGTGTCGGCAGGGAATTCGGCTGCCAAAGTATCAATTTTCTTTACCCAAGGGTGGATGCCGAAGCTCTTGCGACGAGTCCGCACCTCCTGTTCCGTAGAACCGACGCACAGAGCAATTTGCTTGTCAGAAAAACCCATTTTCTTGGCCCTGAGCATCATCTCCTTTTTGATTCCAAAGAGACTTCCAAGGTCCTTCAAGGCGTTTTGCATATCGACAATGTTCTGGAGCTTGAACAAGAACCATTTATCAATCTTCGTCAGCTCGTGCACCTTATCAACCGAGTAATTCTCGTGAAGCATCGCCTGCCCAACTGCGAGCCATCGGCGATCTGTCGGATTCTTGAGAACCTCGTCCAAGTTCTCGAACTTGTCACCCTGGAATCCAACAAATTTGGGGTCAACCTGGCGGATGGCCTTCTGGAAAGATTCTTCGAACGTACGGCCAATTGCCATAACTTCGCCGACAGATTTCATTGAACTGCCGATATCCCGTTTGACATGCTGAAATTTGCTCAGGTCCCATCGTGGAATCTTCGTGACGATATAGTCCAAGCTGGGTTCGAAATTCGCGGTTGTGGTCTTGGTGACAGCGTTAGGAAGGTCTGGCAAAGCGTGACCGAGGCCGATTTTTGCAGCAGTGTACGCGAGAGGATAGCCTGTTGCCTTTGATGCCAAGGCGGATGAACGAGACAGACGAGCGTTCACCTCAATGACTCTATAATCAAGGCCATCAGGCTGAAGAGCGTACTGGACATTGCACTCTCCCACCACTCCGAGGTGTCGAACAATTTTGATAGCTGCAGTTCGGAGCATGTGGTACTCCTCGTCAGATAGCGTTTGACTGGGGGCGACAACGATACTGTCACCAGTGTGAATGCCGAGAGGATCAAAATTTTCCATATTGCAAACGGTGATACAGTTGTTGGAAGCATCACGGACAACCTCATATTCAACTTCCTTCCAGCCCTTGAGAGATTTCTCAACTAGAATTTGCGGGGCCAAAGTCAAAGACCGAGATGATAAATTTTTCAGCTCCTCAGCATTGTTCGCGAAACCTGATCCAAGGCCGCCCAGGGCATAAGCTGACCGAACAATGATGGGATACCCAATCTTATCGGCGGCATCTAGAGCTTCGTCTACTGTGCTGACGGCAATCGATTCCGCAATAGGGATATTGATTTCATTCAGGGCTTTGGCAAATAGATCTCTGTCTTCGCTGGTTTCTAGAGTTCTCACGCTGGTTCCAAGGACTTTGACGCCATATTTCTCGAAGATGCCCAATCGGTTCATCTGCACGCCGAGATTGAGAGCGGTTTGGCCGCCGAAGCTGAGGAATATGCCATCTGGCTTTTCCTTCTCAATGACGTGGGTAACATATTCTGGAGTAACAGGGAGGTAGTAGACTTCATCTGCAAGCTTGTGGTCGGTTTGGATCGTAGCGATGTTGGGGTTGATCAAAACAGATTTAACACCGGCTTCTTTCAAAGCCTTTAAAGCTTGTGATCCTATCAACGGGAGAACAGGACGTATTAGCAAGTGTTCCCCAGTGGATCGAAGTTTATGCTGCCCTGCCAGGGTGTCCGCCGAATGTTACGGGCATCGCGGCTATTGAAGGCGCAAGATCCCAGTCAAAAACCTACCTGAGTAATCGAATTCGCCCGCTTGACCAATACTCAATCCACCGCTTCCAATCACAAGGACTTTTTTGACGTTGACAAGATCGGGTCCCTGCACCGACGCCTTTGCAGAGTACGACGTCGCGCTTAGAGGATCTGCCTGTGCGGACGCCAAGTTGCGAGCCGAGCGGGAGAACGACCGGGTGGATCGCCATGATGCGAATGCTTGCAGCTGTGGCCGGGGATGCAGTCCCTTTGGGGGAGTCTGTGTGCAAAATGCCTTGAGGGACGAGGGAGCGGAGCGTTCAATTGAGGAAAGGCATCGCTGGCGCAAAAGCTGCGAAACCGCCCGTTGCCCACATCGGGCTGTGAGAGCCATTGGCCCACGCCTGGCGCAGAAGCGAGAGTAAAAAAGGAGCGAGAGGGCGAGGACTGAGTAGAGGTTTGAGGACGGAAGGGAGTGAAAGGTCCTGGGATGACAGCTGGCTTGTTCGAGCGGTGGATGAGGTTCGCTCAAATGCTCGTTTGGTGATCTTTTTTTTTTTTTTCAACCAAACTTTAGCGCCTGTGAGTCACTCGAGGAATTGCAATTTTGTTGAGTGCAAAAGCCGCCTGCAGCAAGCTGATCTTTTATTGAACTATCAAAAGGATAGCTGATACGAATTGAGAGCAGTGTCTACGATTTCTTGATGCTACCATTTCCATCCCTCAGTCGCCAGTCACACCAACTTTGGCCGTGTAACCCCAGACCACGGGCCCCTTTGGCCGCTTCTCCGACCGAGTCGTAATCATTCTGCCCCGAGAGAGTCTTGCGTTCGGAGCCCAGGTGGCTTCATCGCTTTTTCCCGTCTGGTCCTGCGGAGAGGTGGCATCGTCATAGTCCTGATTCAAGATGTCGTAAACATTTCTCAATGTCGTCTCGCTCCTCTGTGCCATTTGTGTCCCAGATGCCAGCTGTCGATGAATATGCTCCTTTGTGCCATCCTGTGCCGCGTTGGATGCAAAAGCCCAGGCTTGCGCATGGACGACAAGTGCTGAGTCCTGAGTTGGCGCCGAACGAGAATTGATCGAGGAAGCGTGTTTAGAGCGTGGCTGTTTCGCGAAGATCGGGTATTCCGGCAGCAAATGGCTCTCACTTTGCAAGCGTTCAAACGCTCTCTCAGCCGTCGACGTTTCCTTTGACAGTAGCGCAGCAAGGAAAGATCTGTGGACCGTGGAAACCTTCTGCGATCTGGAAAGTGGCGATAGATGTTCCTGCACGTATGGGAAGATAATATCAATATCTGCAAAAGACCGCTCAGTTTCGCGCTGCTTGGATTTCCGGTGCATAGGCCTGGAGGGGGATTTCATCGGCAAGTTTGAAGCAGCTGATACAGCTTCCAGCAATCTCCGACGCGCAGAGATATAGGCGGCATATTGTGCCTCGGATTCAATTTTCAAGTCCTCTAACAAAGACGGAGCCTGATGCGCACCGGTAGTCTTGTAGTTCTGTTCTTCTTCGATGATACTCGCATCTTCCATTCCAGAAGTAGCGAGTGTCTGTTCAACCCACTGCACAAGCTCATCACGGATTCGCAAAATGGCCTTTAGTTTGGCTTGTGGACAGGTATCCCTCTGCTCCGCGCGCTTCGCTTGAATTCGGGCCCTTAGCCTCCCAAGTAATTCCTTTTCGTCCTCCGCTTGGCCTTTGGAGACGAGCACTGTTCGCTCCAGGTCGTGTAGTAAAGTATCCGGGCGGCTTCCAGGGCTGGTCGTGTACCCAGCGCCCTCGTGGTGTAGAGCGAATTTCTGGGAGGATGACAGGATATCTTTCATCTCCCGACTCGTATCGAGATATTCTGACTGAGCTGCCTCCATCGCGTTCAGTTTATCAAGGTAATGTTGACATATCTGGATTTTCCTCTGCTGCTGCCGGCTCTGAAGCAGGGATAGGTATATCCGCAACTCTTCACCATCAGGAACTGGTGTTTCTTCGTTATCCCGGCGAGCCAGGTTCTCAGTAAGAGTCTGGGTCTCCTTCAACAGTTCACTATATTCTTTCCTCGCTGCAATGTTTGCTTGTAGAGCTCTCAAGTATTGAGCCCGAAGCCCGTTACCAAGCTCGGGGGGGATTCGTTTGACGCACGCCACATTGTGAGGTGCGCATAGTGATAGATGAGACCCGATATTGTCATGCGAGAAGGTCACTTGAGCTTGCAAATACTCAGTCAAGGCACGTCGCACTTTGAGGGCCTCGCCTCTTGTTCTGATGTAAGGGGCGAGTTGTTTAGCAAAGGGCGGAGGGGGTTCTAATGATTGAGGATCCCCTAGCATTTCTGAGCACCTATTCAGCAGCTTAAACCCGCAATTCAAGTCCACAGATCGAGGCACAAAAATTCCTACTTTTGGCTTGCTGATGGCGTTGGAATTTGGAAACCTGGGTGGTGGTACTTTCGATGCGGGTAAATTAACATTAGACTGTTAATCATTCGACCGCTGCCAGCTTGCGGTCAAAGCGTTCCTCGACGACATGAGAAATTCAACATCACAAGTTCCCAATCCCAATCGACCGACCCTTATCAGCTTCATTTACGACACGGTGCCAGTCTTGCATTATGTTATTTGCACGAAGTGATGGCCCTGGCACTCACTGGATTGCCTGTTTTCCGGGCTCTCAAGAAAGGGTGCGGGCTGAATGGGCCTGCTTTCGTTGCTTATAGTAGACTCTGTCTTTATGGCAGAGGTTATTCATTTACCATCTGGTATAAATATGCGCTACGGCTTGACCTTCAGGCTCTCTCGCGTTTTGATGATTGCAGCCCGTCAAGCGCATTTTCCTTGATATTTCCTAGGGGACCTCCATTAACCATGTTGGTTTGCTGTCATGGAGAGTAAAAATTGAAGCTGTGCTCTAATTATACTCCCCACTGGCCCCTTTATCTTTTCAGCAGTGTATGTTTGCACCAAGTTCGATAATGCACTTGTATCAAACTTGAATAAAGCAAAGGCACTGCCACTCTATGGAGTGAGCCATAACTCATAAATCTCTTCCTGCAGAAATGCATTCATCAGTTTTCTGACTGGATTCAGGTCTGGCACTGCAGATTGGTGACTGGCATGTTCGGCTGGAGGACCAGGTTCTCGGGTGAGCCTGTGAAGAGCTATGTATCGTGAAGCTGTGTGCACCTCTGTTCCCTAGAGCGTGGAGGATGACTATGAGATCTGTTCCTGAAGCAGTCTCTCTGGCTCATAGCATTCCGCTTATGTCGGCAGCCCTGTATATTGCAAATTCTGCAGGACTCTTCAGGCTTCACGACTGATCTGACCGCCAGCATCCCACAATCGTTTCCCACAAGCTCATCTTCATGCTTTCCAGTGTCTCTATCTTACCAAATGCCCTTCTTGCAACAGCTTCATTACTAGCGCTGAAACTTTGGGCACGTGTTCTGTGATAGTCTGTTCGTTTCTGTCGATTATAAAAATGGGCTTCTCTAAGATTTCTTCCAAAATTTCTCACAAGTTTGTCAACAAGAGGAAAAACAGCTCCAGCAAGAAGGGAAAGAAAACCGCGTTCAGAGCAACGCTTCCTGATATTCAGGAACAACAGGAGCCAGGGAGCACCGGCTCGGCTACCATCACACCCTCGACCACCTTCAAGTGGATCGAGGAGGACGAAAGAGCAAAGATGCCTCCTCTCATCAGTAAGGCCAAGTCCCCACCCCTTCTTCAATCGACAGTCGTTGCTCACTGCGTGATTAGCGGATGACAATTCCGAGGCTCGCAGCGAGAGCATGGCTTCCTCTGAGACGAGTGCCACCGTCGTCTCCAAGTGCCCCGCTGCCGCTCCAATCAAGCGGTCTCACCTGTTGTGCTTCACGGCACATTCTACCTTTACCAGGTGCCGCAACACCCACCATTCCCTCCCGTGCATGACTTGCAAGAGAGGGGGCTTCCCCCATCTCTACAAGTGCACCTTCTGCTCCCTTCGCGTCTGCCGCGAGTGCATGGGCACTCTCAACGGATTCCCCGGCCATTCCTTGCAGATGCTCCTTCAGTATCTCGGGGTCGAAGTGAACTGCCATTGAATTCGATAACCATCCACACCTTCTTTGGCAGCACTTCTTTCGTGCATTTTACGGCGACAGGGTGCGCATTCTAGCGAGTGGTGCAGTCGGGGGGATTTTGCAAGCAATTTCTATGGCGTTTTCCAACTGGGGATGTTCTAACTGGGAGGATATCTGTTTATTTTACTGTTTCGCAACAAGTTGCAGTTTCAAGGAGTTTCTAGCTCTGTACACCTAGGAGGATCCAACAGGCTGAGATAGCCTTGAAATTCAAATCATCTTGTCTCTCAAAAAGCACACGGAATGGAGGCTAATTAAATCGCTGTTTTTGAGGAAGGGGGGATGTGAGCTGAGACTGAGGCCAACTCAACGTATAACGTAGTTTCCTTAAAATCGGCGGAAGAACACTTCACTTCACCTTTCACTTTCTACTCTTCAAAGTCAGTCTCATTCACATCCAAGACAATCTTCCCAGTCCATTCTCACATCAAGGATCTTTTTGCAGAAGAAGAATATTCCAAGTAAAAGAGGTGACAGCTTGTCTACTTGTCCGAGATGCCAAACAACAAGTCAAGCAGTCAAGGGAACAAGTCCCAGGTAGGCCTTACATATCACCTCCCTTGGGTGCCTATGCCCAATAAATCCAAGCCCACAATCACTCTCACCCTTTTCAAACTTGAGTATTTGAGCTGACTACTTTACACAGTCCAGCGGAAACCGGTATGAGTTTCGCCCCGTATGCAACGGGGCCAACCAACGCCGGCTCTGACGAGTTTGATGAAGGTTCTGATAGCAAGTATAGCAAAAACGCTGACCCAATGCCAACAAAATATCGTATTATCAAAGATGGGCTTGGGGAAAGCGGCCAAAACCTTCCAGGCCTCTTTTGGGTTGGGAATGGACCCCCGATGACATAGCAGAGGGCAACGAGATTCTAGAGGAGCTGCTGGAGACGGCAATAGAAGAATGGGAGGAGCGTAACCAGAAACAAATGAAACACGCAGAAGATCCCTAGGGTAAGTCTACTGGACCAAGGCTGCTTTTCAAAATTGTCTATTCGACGGCTGATAACTAGGGCCTTTTTTTTCTTGTTTTAGTTGTTGACAAAACCGCAGATCTTATATCCAAATGTATGGGAAAGGGGCTAGGTTTATAGGCCGGCTGTCTGTAATCAAATATCTTTAGAAGGAGGAGTGGTTCGGATCAGATTACCAATATCGACATTCGCTGTGTTCGTGTCTATAATTATGCAGAGCCTGGAGTTATACTACCAAAAAATATCAATCATGATCCTCCTCTGTTAAGCCAGGACAGCCGCTCATCTCTGGCGTTTCGTACTGGTACTTGCACCAGAAGCAGTAATTGTGCTTCTCGCGCAAATATACCACAATGCGGTTGAGCCTCTCCTGAGGGACCAGAGCATTGAACTCCTCGAGTTCTTCATCTTCTTCAAGGTCACACTCAGTCTCCACAATCTCGCCTGCTGCATTTCGGCTAAGGGCGAGCTTGTCATCTACATCAAGATCAGTATCATTGTAAGTAGGGAGCCCAGACATATTTCGAGAAAAGAAACTGTCATCCCGCGATGAAAGGGAGTCATATCGCCGCCGTTGCGCTTGGTCTTCAAGGACCTTTTCTTCGCGCGCCCGAACAAGACCACGGTATAGTACGTTAATCTGTGACATACGCTTCGGCGGGCGGTTCTTCTTCCTCTTTTCCTTGACATCATGAGCATCTGTGGTCTCGTCAGTGGCTTTTTCATTTGTTTGCGCAATCGGCACAGGTTCTCGGCCAGAATCTTCCTCTTCGGCCGCCGTGTCCAATCTCTCTGCCACCTTTTGTGCAGCACGGAACTGGGCCTCTGCCCTTCGCTCTTCCCTCTCAAGCCTAACTCGCTCCCGAAAATCGACCTGCTCAGTTTTCACCTTCTTCGCTTCCTCGCTAACTTCCTGCATAAACTTTCTCTTTTTCTCGGTATCCATACCGATACCGCCCCTGTCTTCTTTCATATGTATTTTCAACGGCTCGATGATGGGGCGATTCCATTCATCACGGCCTGATGGATGTTGTGTGGTGTAATCTTTGCCCAGTGCGGTGCCGGGTTTGTATCCCAGTCGAGCCATCATCTGGTAGCCTTTGTTGGAGGGGTCGAGGGCGCTTGTCGCAAGTGCCGCATCGCGACGGGCGGCATCTGCAGCGGCGAGTTCAGCTTTTGAAGGCACACGGGCTTTGGCTTCGGACTGTAAATGATCAAATTAGAATGATTTGTTAGCCATTTTCTGATGTAGCTTGTGTGAACAGGGAGCTAATCTAGCTGGGCTGCAATGGTTACTATACGTTGGCTTTTGAAGGGAATGCATCCCAATAGGATGGGCAGCCTCTGAACTCACCTCTCTCTGTTTGCGCAAACGCTTCTGGGCAAAGGTTTCTTTCGCTCCGCTGGTTGCTGGCTCGATGATTGCCATTGACATGTAGTCCTCCTCTTCGTCGTCTTCCATGGCTTTCGCCGCGCTCTCCTCCGTCTTTGGGTAACCTGGTCTCAACGACATACTGAAAAGTCAGAGATTGACTTGGTTTTGAGGCGTTGGTGCTTGATGTTGTGTTGTCGAGAATGTTTGGAATGAAGCTGTCAGCCACTTGATCCCAGTCGGCTTTCAAGCTTAACTTCCGGAGCCTGACTTGCTTTGGTTGCGAACAAGAGAGGACTTGTCCGAAAGATGGGCTGATGAGGATTCAATCCTCAGGGAGTCTCTCTTTTTTTACATGTTTGATTACCCGATTTAGGATTTGGGAAGTAATTGCATTCTGAATGTATCTTGAATATCCATTTGCGCGAAATCAAAAGCTACGGGCCATAGATACGACTTTCCCCCCGTCTTTCGGCCACAAAAACGCAGGGTCACCTCCAATCTCACGTGTACAACTTCTGTAAGTGAGTATTCCATTCCCAGCAAGTAGGAATACCTGTTTCTTTTATCGTCACTCATATTAACAGGCAGCCGGTTAGAAGGACCGGAAATAGCAGAGAGGCTTTGTGAGTCAGCCCTCTGCGGCGTTTCAGCCTCCCGATAGCTGCGTCTCAAATAAAGAAATCGGGGGGCCAGGCTGAGATCTGCTTCTTGGACTTTTCTAAAAATTGTGTCCTTTTGATCCTCCTTTCTATCTATAATCGATATTGCACTCTGAAGATGCGGTTGTCGGGCATTTTGCCCTTTTTCCTCAAAAAGCATTCTTGAGCACAGAATCAGTGAGAGAGTGCTGACTAAGCTCACGATTGCTGCAACGGCTTTCCATGATACGACAATCTAATGGTACGACATCCATCGCACGAAGATGCTGCTCGTCGGGGAACACGTTTCAGAGGCCAGACCCATGAAACAGTTGACTGCTTTCTGCGCTGCGCCTCAATCCGCTCGTTGTCTTTTCCAGACAACCGGTGCATCCTGATTCACTCCGAGGCCTGGCCCGTTCCTAGCGGCTTGGTGACTGGGGGCCAGGGGCATCTCTTTGTTCGGAGTCAGTTAGCCCAGGGCCATGAAAGCTTGACTGCGGGCTCAAATTGAGCCTCAGCCACTCAGAGCGAGCACTTCGAATCTTGTGAGGTGCCGTTGCTGTTGGTTTTGAAATTGAATCTGAGTCACGACAAGAAATGCACCGTACCATCACGAGTCGTTTCATACTAACAAGTTGGACTTCCGGAGTTACTCCGTTTGTATCCAATTTTGGAAATGCTGGCCCGAGGTTGTCATGAATTCAGGCCCAGGGCCGGGCGGTTTACCGGCATTCACACTCAGACGCCTCATCAGCCTCATTCAGACGATCTTCTGTTGAAGCGTGGCTGTATAGAGAGAGATATAACTGATAACTAACTCGCAAAATCCAGATGTTGGAGTTAACTTGCACTATTTCTGCTTTTTCCCTCCTCGTTATGTCTTTCCAGTTGGTTTCGACGGACCTTGACAACCCGTCTCATGTACTTCGCCTTGCTCGCTGCTGTTTCTTGTTGACAAGGAACAAATTTCCTTTCTTGCTCAGCGTGAGACCCAACGGCCTGGAATTCGCGCGTTGAGGAACGTGCCAGATTCACTGCGACAATTTGTTCCTTTATTCCCTCTTCACAATCTTACACAGGACCATCACCACTGTGGCCCAAAGGCTGTGCTTGGGTATGTGAGCGCACAATGGAAGATCCTTATAATTCAGCTTCGCCATCTTCCACCCCTCCTTCTTCACGCCCTTTGTCTCCTCTACTTCGTTCCAGCGACTCCAAGGCGGCTGGTCTCAAGCCGATTCGAAAACGCTGGAAGATGACGAGAAAACGGCTTGCCATATGCATACTTGCGCTCTTGGTTCCTGCAGCCTGCGCCGCAACTGGAACCGCTATCGCTCTAAAAAAAAGGTGTACTCCCAGCTGTAGAGCAGAGGGTGGGTGCCGTGATCTTGGATATGCAAAATACCAAGGTGTTCGCGACCCCCATGGCGTCACTAGCTGGTACGGTATGCGATATGCTGCACCCCCGATCGGGGAATTGCGGTTTGCTGCGCCCCAAGACCCCGGCAAAGTAGATGGTATTCAGCTTGCTAACGTGGTAAGCACAGAGTCTTTTTATACGATCTTGGAACATGCAAACTAATAACCGGAATAGAACCGAAATCGCTGCCTTTCCACGAGCACACGGACTAATTCACAAGTCGAGTCTGAAGACTGCCTGTTTGTAGACGTCTTTGCACCGACAAACGCAACTGAGAACTCAAAGTTGCCGGTCTATTTCTTCATTCAGGGCGGCGGGTTCAACCAGAACGCCAACCCGAAACTCAATGCTTCCGGTCTTATTCAAGCTTCCGGCGGCAATATGGTGGTTGTGGGATTCAACTATCGTGTGGGGCTGTACGGTTTCCTTGCTAGCAAGGAGATAGAGAAGCATGCCAGTCTCAATAATGGCTTAAAGGATCAGATCAAGGCGTTAGAGTGGGTAAAGCGGCATATAAAAAAGGTAAATAACGATTTTATCGCCTGGAAAGACGAGTTTGCTGATCTTAGCTGATCTTTCTAGTTTGGAGGAAATCCGGATCATGTTGTTATAGGTGGACATAGCGCAGGCGGTGCCTCTTGTCTCTTCCATTTGACTGCTTATGGAGGCAAAAAAGAAAAGTGCGACGAAGCTCTGTTTCACGGTGTCATTGCAGGCTCGCCGTCCATGGGAAACATGTTTACAGTGTCGGAAAGTCAGTTTCTCTATGACAGCCTAGTACAACGTACTGGATGCGACAAAACCGAAAAGACCCTTGACTGTCTCCGCAAAATGGACAGCAGGACTCTTCAATCGCACAATAGCAAGCAACCATTCCCGGGGGCTAGCAAGAACCCGTTGTTCTTGTACTCTCCAACAATCGACGGCGATCTTGTGCCAGACTATACGTATCGGCTCTTGCAGGAGGGAAAATTCTGCAAGGTGCCTGTCGTATTTGGTGATGATCAGAATGAAGGGACGCTGTTTGCCTCGCGGCGTGCGAATACCGTTCAAGACACCAATGAGTTCCTCGTCGCACAGTTCCCGGCTCTGAAGAAAAATCAACTCGAAAGAATCAACAGATTCTTTCCACCCACGCAACAAGAATTTCCTGGATCCGGAAAGTACTGGCAGCAGCTGGCAAACGCGTATGGAGACATGCGATACACATGTCCCAAAATAGCCACTATAGAAAGCTTTACTGAATCAAACGACCCGAATCAAGTATGGAGTTATCGCTACGCAGTGGAAGATCCAATATTTGTGAAATCCGGTCTCGGAACGCCGCACACAGCTGAGCTGGAGGCTATCTGGGGCCCCGATTACAACCCCGGCAAATCACCAGGATCATATTATACCACAAATAAAGGAGTTGTACCTGTTGTCCAAGGGTATTGGTCAAGCTTCATTCGTGCGTTGAATCCTAATACGCATCGTGCAAACGGAGCGCCCGAATGGAAAACATGGAACGTCTCCAGCTCCGATCCGCAGGCGGAGGGTTTCCGGGAACTATTCATAAGGACGGGGGACACAAAAATGCGAGTCGTCGACTCAGAGCAGAGAGAGATATGTGATTACTTGATTAGCATTGGCGTTGACATTAAACAATAGTGATTTTTGGGCAGCCGTTGGAGTTTTGGTTCTTGATCAGGTTGCGGCGGCGATTTGTATAATATGAGCAAAAAGGTCTGCATTGCGTGGGATAGTTATTTGAGTGCATCTGACTTGGATCGTTTTGTCATTATTTACGGAGCAAAACACTAGAGCATTCTTCAGAGAATTTAGGAAGTTAAAACGTACTCGAGGGTTTTGTCCACGCATGTCATGATGTTGAGCTCGACATCAAGAGACATTATAGCAACTAAGAGTTCTGTTCGTTGGCTACTCGGAGACCTTGGTCTTGCTAAGAAGGTTGGGTTGATCTGCTGCTGTCACCGTCCCTCCCAAGAGTGCAGTCTTCGTCATGGGCTTGCGTGGCCCATGTTTTCGGTTGGAGAGAGGAAACGGGTGTTGGTTAAGGGTTACAGGCGGACTAAAGTGTCCCTGGGCAATCCCGAACTTAAATGGCAGGTTGGAGCATGGGGAGGTTGATATCGTGAGCGGGTTGAAGTGACTCTGCTGACCTGGATGACTTGAATAAACGAGAAACTGTAGAAGTCTGGCCGTTAGGTAGAAGAAAACCCTTGATAAGCCGTGATTTCATGCCTCGTTTGGGGCTTTGCTATTCCATCACCGTAATATCTGGTTAATTCTTCGAGAGGGGAGTGGACTCTGTTTAAATATATATACATATCCGGGGTATTTACGGAGCTGCCCATGTACGCCTGATCCCCATAGCACAGCCATCGAAAGCGCTAGTCGTATCTCCTTAAGTTTCAAGTTCCACAGTTATTATTATCCTTCCGATAATATCGTTTACTTTGGATTGGCAGAACGATCGAGCCAGTTTACTCGACCAAATATCCTGGCACCATTTCAACGTCTGTAATATAGTCGATCTCGGTGATACAATTGGATTATAACATCCGCTGGATTTCGCTGTAGGCTCCCTTTTGTCCGACACCGGATTATCCCGTCGACAGAGCTGGATACCAACCATCATGATTGCCATAAAGAAATCGCTCTTGAAGAGTTCTGCGAACCACTTTGCCGATTCATTGTGGACAGGGTCCTCATGAACCTGTCTTTGGTGGACTAGAATTGCCAACGAGCATTCTAGTGCAGACCAGTAAGACGTGGGATACTCGATGTTTGCCTCGCGCTGGCGGGCATATCGTTGATGGAGAATTAGTAGGAGACGTCGGAAGGTCAGCTCAAGGGTGGATATCTGCAGAGCTTTCCAGTGTTTTTCTACACTAACCGACCACATGGGTAAACTATTTCGGAGCAAGCAAGTTTCCATGAGAAATTCCCGTATGAGAGCATCAAGACTGGTTACCCTGTCATAGTTGATTATTTCCGATAAAGAATTGGCAGCGCAGACAATCTCAAACGCTGTGGTGAATGAATTTGCGAGAATAATCTGGAACGATGAATCCGTAAACTCAAAATCTGGTGCAGGGACGAACGCTTCTTCTCTTGACGGGTCAAGATCTTCGTCATTCAGATTCGACGGCGGGAGCGTGCTATAGTCACCTTTTTTGAGAAGAGGCGGCGCCCCACTAACGATGGACTGCTGTAATTCGAGATGCACAATTGTCGTCCACATCCTTCTTCGCATTTCTGCCTCGAAAGGGGAAACTTTGTTGCCACTGAAAGTTGGGTCACAGTGTAGGCCTAGGGACATAGCGTGCCGCATCACAATCCCCATGAGCGGCCCGCACGAATCGTATTCATGGCACGACATCGCACCAATATGTTTAGAAATCACCATCATGCAGAGAGCGTTTATGGTGAGAAATGTCGGGTTCAAAATGTGGTGCATCTGTAGTAGACATGTTTCCGCTGCTTTTAGAATTCGGGCCACTCGTTTGATGTTTGCATGTGGAGTTGTCAGACAGCCGATGCCAATCACCATCAGAAACTGTGCCAGCCAGTCCGATCTGGGTGCTTGGTCATTTGCCCAGAACGCATCTACCTCCTTGCGGAACGACGGAACGTGTAAAATGCGGTAGATCCGTTCTACGGTACAGAGATAATTCTCCACGTAAACTTGGATCTGATTTTGATCGGGTATGATCGAGAGGATGTAGCTCTTTGGATTGGTCAAAATCTTGTTGAAATTCGATACGACACCATGAGAATCGTCGAAGTCGATATGTATCTGTGGAAGGGGCGGAAATTCCATGGAATTGTCGTTAGGGAAAAATATTGAGTTAAACTGGCGGAAAAGCCCCGTTAGCTATGTGATATATAGTGCAAGACTGAATAGCAGAGTACAGGACTTACCTCCCTCATATAAACAGCCCAATGCGTTTCGCCGCGAAACTTTGATAACCATATGGCAGCTTTGTCCGGATATGCATACATCGCTCCATTTTGAACTTGCGGGGGCATATCAGCCCCGAGGATATCAGACTTCTGATCAGAAGAAAAGGAGCTGGAGTCAGATAAAACTGGATTTTGTAAGAGTCGTGGAGATGTTAGCATCCGTTTGCACGGACTTCTTGGTCCTCTCTCCTCGTCAATTGAAGACGTTCCGCTCTCTGTACACTCCGGTTCTGCGTTGTCCCCCCGGGAGGAATTCGAAAGATAAATACATTCCTCTATGCGTTTACTCCTCTTGCAGTTCTCACAGGGAGTCTGTCTATCGCATTTCACCTTTAATCGCCTGCATCGTGAGCACGAGATGGCCAGTCTGTGTCTCCTGCGGATGACGCGTTTTTGCTTCTTCGACGCTGGCTCGAGATGCCAGACGTGCCACATCCTGAATGAGGAGCAAGGCTGTATATAGGCTTTGTCGAAACAAAACGACCTGGTCGAGTGGCGGACGTTGTCGATTGCTAGCTTGGAAGCAGGCAGCATCTTATCAGATCAGATTAGATTGATAACTTTGCCAAAAGCTTAATTTGAGTCATGTCACATGATAAATGGCCCGGAAGCCGGCTTGGCATACGTCAGAGTCCTATCGACCTCAAGCGACGGCTCAACGATCAAGCATGAAGGTTGCGCACACTATCAGAACGTGCTTCTCAATGCTGAGGCTGTTTACAAGTACGTAACTATGTGTGTAATGAACAAAATAAGTCTTCATCGTTTTCCTTTCCGGATTTTCTTCTCGCGCTCATAAGCATTCGCTTCTCGCCCTTCCTCGCTCTGAATCTCAGCGACCAGACGACGGTATTTCCGTTCATACTCTGCGTCTCTCTCGCGCTTCTCACGCAGGCTCTCACGAGCAATAAAGTTAGCATCCTTGCGGAGTTCGCGCATCGCGCCTTTCCGCTCACGCTTATGCTCTGCTTTAAGTTTGTTGAGCTCTGCGCGCTCACGATCAGGATCGTAATGCTTATCTGGATTAAAGGATTCTTCGAATTTGGGTATCGCTGTTTTGATTGCGAGGGGTTTGTGGTTATGAAGCAGTAGAGGGCGGCGTGAATGCCTGGCTTCCGAAAGCCGAAGTTTCACATCGGAATATACTTGTTGGATATGATCTGACAGGACTGTGGGGAGTTTCCCAGCACAAGATGCCATCAAATGTTTCAGAACTGCTTGTGCGGGATCGAAGACCTCGTAGAAAGCGGATTTCGTGGCCCATAAGGCGGAAGCAGTGCCAAGTATGGATGTGAGTGTTTTGATTAGCGAGAGCTTAAGACTTTCAGCTTGATCCTCGGACAGAGATGAATTCGCTAGAATATCCCAAAATTGAGGCTTCGTGATTTCTGTGGCTTCATTTACACTTCCGAGTCGCATCGGCTCCGAGGGCATGCGTACTGGGAACGAGCCCAGACCCGTTTTAGGTGAAGTGGGCGCAAGAATGCATAAAGCATTCAAAACATAATTGGCAAGCTCCGGAATGTACCGTTTTGACAGTGTTTGATATTGTAGACACAAACTTGTCACATACGTACCCGTGACGAGGTCGCCTAAAGTTCGAATATTATGTTGCCCAAGATATCGCCCCATGGAAAGCATTGCTGGTGTGGCCACCATATGGAAGTGGTCGGATGTTGGAAAGATAGTCGAGATGCCCGTTAATATGATCAAATCTCCTGGGAGGAGGCTCACAGGTCGATCCACAGCCATTTCACGAAGATGAGCCCTAAAACCTATGGAGACGTCTTCCGGATGTGATTTAGCAAGCGAATGGATATGGCGAAGTAGACTCTCCAAGACGGTGAAGGATGGGGCTTCAGGCTGATTTGCAAGGTAGGTAACATGTTCTACCAGGATCTTTGAGAACTTGCCGAGCTTTGCCTTGTTACCCTCACTAAGTCGAGGGTGATGCAAGGCACGGATCCGCTGAACCACAGTAGGTAGATCATCCATTTTCACGTCTTTTAATATCGCCAAAAACTCGTCGTGGGTTTCGGGACATGGGTAAGTATAGGCCAGCGATGGATCTTCCGGAGAGGTTTCTCCTCTATCAGTGCCTATTCGTTCCGCGCCTGGGGGAAGAGTGAGCCCGTTGATAAACTCATCATCGTCATTTTCTCCTTTGTCTTCCTCCGAGCTGTCATGGGCGTCACTATCACTGAATGAAAGATCTACGGCCGACCCAGTTTCGATCAAATCCTCGTCAAGTATAAAATCATCTTCATCCTCAACATCAAGATCTGGCCGTGTTGTCAATTGATGAAGACCAAATTGCATTGCATCATTGGCGTCGGCATCTTCCTCTAAATCCCCATCGCGGTCGTCTGCTGACTCCTCATCATCTTCTCCTTGCATTCGCCTTAGCCTTTCCACCTCTAGCTGCCGTAATCTCGTGGCCTCGTCTTCGGCTATCTCCTCCTCTGTTTTAGTGCGCTCGGAAGGCTTGGAGCGTTTGTCAAAGACCATTTGTTTCAACCTTTGATCATACTCTTTGTCTGCCGTTTCCCTATCTTTACCATTTAGCAGAGCAGCACGATCTGGGTTCATTGTGGGCTCTGGAGCCTGTTCTTGACGCGGGGGCTCGGGCAGCTTCGTATTCCTCATCACCTCGAAGAGGGTAGGGAGCCCCTTGTCCAAAGTTGCCCGCAAGTCATCATCATCTTCCTTTGCTTTTTGCCGCTCATATTTGTACATTTTCGATTTAGCAATGACCTCTTTCATCACTTCTTGTTTCGACTTCTTCCGCTCAGGTTGGCCTTCTTCGTCTGATGCCTCCGCTAAACCCTCCATATCATCTTCTTCAACTAAACGTTTGCGCTTTTTTTCTTTGCCGGACTCATCATCCTCTTCTGAACCATTCAAATCGTCCTCTTCAAAATCGTCACCAGCGGTCTCGTCAAATGTGAGGGTTTGTCCTCCGTGAGTGAGTACCATTTCTTCATCTTCATCGTCTTCCAAATTAAACATTGACTCTTTTTTAAGTCGCCTTTGGCTCTCCCTTGCAAAACGCTCCGCCGCCCTCTCTTCTGGTGTCATGGTCGGGTCATTTTCGCCGAACCGCCGATCTACTAGTATTCCGATCTTATTACGGCTGTGAATCTCTTTTAGAAGAGTCTCTTTTCTCTGACAGAAAATTATTAGAGTATGTCCTGGCGCTAGTTTTCGGGGCCATAGAAAGTAAGAATGCTTACTCGCTGCTCCCCAAGCCCTCTTGTCACTCCAGGTCGATGTCGAACAGGGTCAGAGGTTCCTTTATTAGTTGTGACGGCAAATTTCGCGGGCCTCGCCGGTGTTCTCGCCTCGAATGGGTTGAACTGTTCACGTAGCTCTTGCAGGACAGCATTGCGATGAATTCGGCCGGCCGCAGCAGCTCCAGATTTTGCAGCCTGCTTCCTCTGCTTTTTCGACTGCTGTTGTGAGATAATACCTTTGTCACGTAGCGAGGCCTTTAATTGTTTTAGCTGCGAAGGCGCCATAGTAACCAGTAGACAACACCCAAGTTGTCACAGCTCTGCGCCGTCGTCGCTGCTGAGAGATTGTGCCGTAGTTTACTTCCTGGCGAAGGAAAGCAAAAAATTAAACCAAACGCGCTCACCGCTCTTGAAACAGACTTTCTGCCGCCAACCTCTAGACGCTCGGACCACCTCCGCCTCTTTCTTGTTCCTCGCGTCTTCAACTGCATCAAACCGACAGGTTTCCAGCTGGTATGGCGTCGCATACGAGTGATCGGCTCCTGTGGCTCTGCCTAGGTACGCTTATATTTAGGGGCTCGCTTTCTTGTGACAGAATCATTAACCATTTTGCAGGCGTCACTCTTTTTTTCGCTGCCCGTGGCGTGGTTGCGGAGCTACATCGTGTAAGAGCCCTCGCGGAAATTAACAAGGGAGAGAAAGAAGAGCAGATAATCGGAGAGGCTACAGAAGACGGTATATAACATTTTCCCATTTTTAAGCCTATCTACCGTTTAACCGCCCATCAGCTCTGAAGCTAGATGCCCTCCTAAAGCTCTCGGAGAGCTCAAGTTTTGATTTACGAGCTGCGTTAGTTTTTGTCCCCTGAAATGATGCGTTGTGAGCAAGGATGCTAACATACACCTTGTTATATGGTAGTGCATTGCGGATCGTTTCCGAGAGAGCAACGAAAGGCCCCACCCGAGATTTGCTGCTTGAAGACTTATCGAGCGGAGATCCCACCCGCAGGCACAAAGCCCTGAACGCGCTGCACTTTCTGGTTTCGAGTAGGCCCCGTATGTTGCATCCCATCCCCTTTCTATTTCTTCCGGTAATCATAGTCCTTATCGATCACCACGATAGTGGCCCGCTCGACTGCCTCTAGTCGACTAAAAGATCTTCCTACATTCTCCAGTCTAGTCGATTGCTTGTGCAGTTTTCTAGAGGAGCATATAGAAGAGAATAGTACAACGATATCCCCAATATTGCCGAAGACCAGGCCATTGGGAGAAAACAAAGCGCTGGCCACACTCTGTGCCCTCTTACCAGATAATGTAACCGTGGCTTTGGAAGCTGGGGTTATAAATCGGTGGCTTGCGAAATACCCGTTTCCATGCAAGGCTGAACCGGAAAAAAACAATGTAGTCGTTTATATGAGGATTTGGTCTGCAGACGATCCCCTTATGAGCTCGATTGTTGGCACTCTGGCTACCCATCGTGAAGGGGTGAGACAGCTCCGAAGACATGGCTTGATGGGGAGCAGGATGGAAGAACATAAGCACGATATATTCGTTCCCCGAAATGAACACTACGAGGCCCTTTTTCCTATCAACCGTAATCCGGAAAGGGATGAAGACTCCGATAGCGATATTTGGATGTTAAATGGAGAAGATACAGCTGGTGCTCAACCCTGGACCTGGGAGCGCCCGCAAATGGGTCCCACGACAGACCAAGCATTGCGGCGTCGCAGAAGAGAGGCCATGGTTTTTAGCGAGGGCGGTGGGCCTCTAGACCGTGGTAATATCATAGAGCCACGAGAATACGGCAATTTTGGAAATAGACTTGCTGATGATGATCTCGATGTTTCGGCTGCCGCTCTAATGTCATACCCAATGGGGCCTAACTAAAGGCCAAAAACTATTGGAAGTCCTCTCAGGTGAAGCCGAAAGGGCTTTGCATACTTAGTAGCAGATACGACGATATGAACATATGACACGATGAAATGTAAAGAACAAAATCTTTATTCGGGGAGTCATAGTTTGTTTCTGCCATCCCAAATTACAGTCCAATCCAGCTCAGCTTTGCAAGATGATCTGTCTTTCTCCGGCTTAGTTTTACCATGCCCATCATTTTTAATTCGGAAGCAGCACGATAGAACATGCCCAGCGCAGTCCGCTCATTACAGTTCTCACCGTCTTCGCCACCAATAATAGTATAAAACGCCCACCATAGATCATAGATGTTCACAAGGGCACCGGATTCCAAGTAAAGCTGGTATAATAGCGTTGTCGCAGGTTGATACGCCGACAGATTTTCGAAAGTCTTGTCTGAACCAAAGGCTAAATAGTCCGACGGATTCGATAGAGCGCGTTCCGCCGTGAACCTTGGCCGGGGCGCGAAGGTATCCCTGACTGGGTTCTTGAAGTCATACAGGAATACCTCGTGCATAAAAAGACTGGTGGGTTGGATGAGATTATCGATCAGGTACGCTTGGAATGCTGCGTGGAGGAGGTCGACAATTTTGGTATATTCAGCTTCTTCTTGGGAAAGATTTACTTTCCCCTTGGTCAGTTTTAACCGTTGAGCTACGATCGTGGTTTTATGCGTAACTCGAGAGTCGTCGTATTGAGTTCTCAAGGGATCCATTCCCTTTTTTCCGGCTAACAGGATCTGAAGCTGACGGGAAAGGTCACTAGTCTGTGGTAACGCCTCTGCAAGCACGACGAGCAGGCTCTTAAGTGAATCGGAAGTTATTTTCTTGATGGCTGATAGCGTCTCGCCGACGATTTTCGAGTCATACAATTCTCCGCCGAGAGCTTTGATAATAATGGTTGACAAATTCGGCGATTTTGTAACTTTGACACACCCGTGCGTCGTTTTCAAGGCACGCACGCACTTAAACATACGGGCCATAGCTTCCTGGCCCATCTTCACATGTTTTAGGGCCTCTTTCGCGAGGAATTTATCATCGTCAAGAAGCTTTCTCACTATCTTTGAATCTTTATCATCCAAGAGCGTTTGAGCATGTCTATATCCTGTTAATATAATCCCAGCATCAGAATAGCATAGTTTAGAGAACACAAACCTACGAAATGAAGGAAGATTCCGGATTGCTTGACATAGTTCCGGTTGGAAATCTTCTTCACAGATACCTTTCGAGAGGAGCACGGTCAAAGGATTTGCGAAAAAATGAGTCATATAGGCGTACTGCGGTTCTTAGTTGCTATATGGACTTAGATGATAGGGCAGTTACATACCTTAAGAGAAGCGCTAAACCGTTTGGGACTTTGGAAATAATCTTCTGACCGCTCTATCAGCAGGCTGCTAATGTTGTGTCCTATCCACGAAGTACCATCCGAGCAGGTCTCTAAAGTAGAAAATATTTGATCCACAGAATCCATTGATTCGCGAATATCAAAGCATTGGCCTTGGAGCAGACTCACTGTCGACCGAGGTAGTCGAGCCTCGAAAAGGTCGAGTGATGTCGCTACTCCAAAAAGAAACACAAAAGGGATACGGTCATGCCACGACCTTGTTGGTCAGCCACTCGAGTAAACAAGAAGAGTCGCGGTCAAACATACCATAGCAAAGAGATGAGGTCGTTCAGAACGGTACAATCAAAGGCTTCGCTATCCTTAAACGCGACCACTATCTTCTGGTCTATGTTTTGCTGAACGTAGCCATGCAACAACTCTAAGTCATATGGCAGAAGCTTTGGGCCCTTTTAAGCAATCAGTAAAGCGATATGTAGGTAAAGAGTGATATGAAAATACCAAGGGACGTGGGGTAGGATCACCACCAAACTCTTCAACTGTTCCGTCCGCCAAAACGCCTCGGATGAGACTCTTCAAAACAGTTTTCAAGTTTGTAGCATCTCCAGCTTCAAGTATAGCAACTTGAGCAGTACCATCAGCACGCATAGCACTACGTAGCCGGTCCAAAAGCCCATAAATGGCAGAGATATTGGTTCCCAGAGTAATCATTCCGCAGGGAATACAACCATTGAAGCTATGGATAGTGAGTAGCAGGAAAGATTAAGAGTGCTCCAACTAATACCTCTCAGATGCAGCCTCTTTGATGAATTTGGCAAGGTTGCCCACAACCTGAGAGTCGATCTCATGTAGGATCGCCTGTGGATAACATGAGCACAGGCCTGACAGTCGGAGAGAATTGGGCCAACCTGGATTCTCTGGTCATGGCCAAGCCATAAGTCTTTGAAAGCGACGTAGCGCCGATTCACTAGAGACGGACTCTCTCTCCCATCTAAAAGCGGCATGAATGGGAGTGGTTCATTGCAGGAAGATGGCTCGGATACATGGGCCAGTTTGCGCCTCTTCGGCTGCGACTGGCCATTTGGTTTCGCATTTTTAGAAGGCTTATACAAGTATACGCTCTAGAGCATCTATTAGTTATCTCTGGACAATTTGAACATTCATCCCTGGCGACCGTACCTGATGCTCAAGGCTGTCATGGGATTCAAGATTCCCTTGATGCGAGAATTGACCCGCTGGCATACTTGTCTGTAGGGCCAGATCACTGCCAACAAGTATCCTTGCGATACCCGCAGCTCACATCTATATGCAGCGGTTGTTGTTATTCCCTTCAACTCGATATATTACCGTTTGACACGAAAGCAATTGATTACATAAGCAGAAAAACGGATACACTCTTGTATTTGTGATACCATGTATTTTAATCGGGATTGACGATGCGCATCTTTTCATCTTCGCAACCTGCCCTTCGTTCAATGAATTAAACCCCATTTTTGACATTCATGCGCCGTTTGACTCTACAGGGGGCTCGGTGGCATCAACATGGCATCTCCATCCGTTGTATCAACCCGGCCTCCCTTCTATTTGCACCAACCCGCCGTCCATTCTCTTCCACTTTTCGGCCATATGACGAAGACAAGAAACAAGGGGACGTCGTACGGTACTATGAGCAGTCCACCCTTGGGAGCACCGATCGAATAGAAATAGATCTGGACGCGGAAGACTTGGCAGAGGAGAAGGCTCTGAAGGCCAGGATCGCCGAACTTGAACAGCAGCTTGCGGAGATAAAACAGGAGCCTTTTGCACCCAACAGCCCCTTGATGCAAAGGTTCTCCGAGGAGGAACGGGTAAAAGTGTTGGAAGCGCTGCGCAAATATGACACGGAACATAAAGACGAAGAAGTGCAATTGGAGGAAGAAGAGGCAAAACTCGACACCAAATATGACGATATAATGGGCCAAAAATTCAAGGAATTGAAAGACCAACAGGAATACCTATGGGATCCGACTAAATTCCCGGATGAACCTTCTCCGGCGCCAAAGAAAGCATTCGAAGTTGAATTGACCGTGCCTGATACCCAGCAAGCCTCTATAGCTCGATTCAACCAAACGCTGAACGCCCTCCGCAGCAACCCATCCTTCCCTCAGAGACAAGATGCATGGAGATCGTATAGACGTTGCAAAGAAGCGTTGCCCTTCTTCCTTGATATGATCCCGGAAGAAGGTCTTCAGATGCTTTGGCGGTCTCAAGTACCCCATTCACATGAGGAGTCTTCTCGTCTGTTACACTGGGAAACACTTGGTGACGATATCCTTTCAAGTGGTCGCGACTTGGGTGCGACTCAATGGCTGGAATATCTTGGGCTTCTACGGCAAAATGGCAAATCTGAGAAGGCGCTTTCACTCTGGGAAGGACGCGCACAGGACATAAGACAATGCAGTCCTGAAGATATCGAAAAATATCTTAAATTGGGGATTCAGATACATGTCGCACTCAATAAACCTGAGCGTGCTCGAGATATTGCGATGGCGTACTTTGCAGCAGACACGTCTCGTGATCCTCGAGTACTGATACCGGTTATAACTTCATGGGCGCAGAAATCTACCCAGAAAGCTAAGGAGGAGGCGTGGACTTTATATCTTCAGGTCAAAACTATGTTAGGACCTGACATCAATATGCAAGATTATGATTCTATCAGCACTGGCCTACTCAAAGCTGGCCAAGTAGAGCTGGCCATGGCTGTCTTTAAGGATATGATGCTCACTGGCCAGCAGTCCAGTTCCGAGTCCATGTGTCTTTTCAAAGCGAATCTTGGCCTATATGACCATCTTCACGCCTCTAGCATAAGCGCTTCAGACGTGAACAAAGTCTCCCTTGCGGCTCTGACGATATTGCCTCGCAAGTTTCAGAATAAATTCTTTTATGCCAGTTGGATAAAGAAGTTAATTGGAATGAATGAAGTCGACGCAGCCGCTTCTGTTGTGGAGCTAATGTACGAGCGGGGTGTTAAGCCTGATTCAAAGCATTTGAACGGCATTATAGGAGCATGGCTTCGTGCGGGAAGCCCATCTGCTAGAGACAAGGCAGAACAACTTGGGTGGGCAATGATTCAAAAGCGGATTGATTGGATTTGTCAAAATAAATCAAGCGAGCCATCCATTCACGACATGGAAAGGCATATTAATATCCCTAAACACATGCAGAGACCCGTTCCGGCAGCGAATATCGAAACCTTCTCAATTCTACTTCTTCACTATACTCGACGGGATCGGGAGGATATGGTGAACCACCTCACAGAGTGCCTTAACAAAGCGCAAATAAAGCCGAATACCTTCTTCATGAATCACCTGCTTTACAGGGAACTCCGAAAACAAAACATATCGGGTGTATGGACGAGATATAATGAAATGACGAGCACCATCAAGCCTGATTTGGAGACGTTTGCCTGTCTCTATGACTGTGGGAAAATTCAATATGATCGCACCAGGTTCAATTTTGATGCAAAATTCCCACCTGCCCGTTCGCTGTACAAAGAAATGATTCAATGGTTCAACAATACAACCGCACATGAACAAAAGAAGACAAAACAGGCATTTTCCAAAGAATTATACGACCAAATTGTGCGATGCTTTTGTTTATCACTTGATCCTCAGGGGGCCCTGGTCGCGCTTCGATCCATGAAGCAGATCTTCGGGTTCTCCCCAGACCTCGACACCACCCGTATCCTTATATTCCTTCTTGTTCGCTTGGCCCCTGCTCAGCCTGGCATCTCTAAACCTCGCCGGCGACGTATCGCATCGACTCCCCGCGCAAAGGAAAATTTCGAGCAGATTTCCCAGCTTTTAGCCGCAGTGAAGGATCGAAAAGTTGCGGTTATGTCTCGACAAGGGCTCGAACTGGACGAGTTGGGTGAAGAGGAGAAGAAGACCTTCCAGGTCGAGCTGCTGTGTGATCTTCTACGGCTAGTCATGGGTCGAATCAAAGGGAACGCGGAGAAGACGGAGAAAAGCATCCAAGCAGCAGCTGAAGAGATGGGAGTGAGCGAGGTGGACCTTGGTGTACTATCAGATCTGGAACTACCTTGATTTTCTTTTGAGTTGGGACATTTCATTCGAGCTTTTAGCGTTTCACTAACTATATGACGGCTGAGCATCGGGCAGCCTTGTTGGCGTTCTACGGTCGGATGGGAAACGGTGATACACATGTATTATAATAGATCTTTCCACATTTATGGTATATTGGATGACCGGACTCAGGCACAATCGTGATGTCGGAGATGTATATTACAATCGCAACGAGCACATGGCTTTCCTCCGCCCATGTTTGGTTCTAAAAGCTTTCGGTACTATGAACGCGCCAAATCTGGAGCTTGCTCTCATGAAAAATAGACATACACGCTTCGTCCCAACCACCCGCTGCTCTAGTACGGTGAAAACTGAGCGTCCCGTTACGCACAAATCGGGTGGGCAGAAATCATTTTTTGCCCTTCTTCTTCTTCTTTGCACCGCCAGCACCGCTAGCATTTACAGCCGGTCCGCCACCCTCCACCAAGACTGTATCATCATCACTGATAAGTTTATCGCCTGCCACAGATCCAGAAGTGGAGCTAGCTGGCTTCTTTTCCGCCGAAACCGAGGCCGTTCCTCCCTGCTGTTCTTCCTGTTCTAGCTCTTTCATAAATCCCTCTTGAATGCTTGCCTTCTTGCGGTCCCACCACTCCCGCTCCTGTTTTGCCGTCATCTGGATATCTTCGACTCTCTGTCGGAATATAGCGTTCAAGGTCATTTCGTTGGCAGATTGGAAAATTGTTTGGCCCCAGCCTGGGACAAAGGCGTTCGCCTACACATGGGTAAAAAGCCGAGTTAGTATTACCATTCCTTTCAATCTACCGTAGAGGCCTTTATTTTTTTATTTTTTTTTCTGGAATGACACTTGAACCACGTACTTCGGCAACAACATCTCTAAACTCGTCCTCCAATTCTTTCTCCGCTCTGGAGAACTGCTGCCACAATTCATCCCCGACACTGCCCTTTTGTAACAATGAGCCAAGCGCAGGTTTCTGGTTTCTAAGTTGCAATAGACGTTTAAGGTCCTCGGCGGCACGACGGAGAAGCGCAGCTTTCAGTACCGTTTCAGGGACCGGCGGTTTCTTTTTCTCCTTTATATCGGAAGGAGAACCCATGTGTAGAAGTGAGAAATAGACATCTCGTTGAATGTGCGAGGGGAACCATGGCTTCAGAGATGCAGACTTGACTACATATCGCGTCGCGTTCGTGTTAGCCCGCTGTAAATGCCGATAAACAGGTCTCATCGCAGGAGCTGCAGAACTTACCGGCTTTTCTCTTTCGATATAGCGAAGAGAACGTCGCCAATGAGCCGATGAGAACGCCTAGATAGGCAAAGGGAATGACGAGGCTAACCCAGTCAACCATTGCGACTGGCAGAAACGAGAGAATGGACAAAAAATCACAGTGAGGCCTCGAAGGAAGACCGGGCAAAATGTGAGCGGGATCCCCGACTGTCGCACCAGGATCAAACTACTCGGGCTGCGGCCACCCACGGAGTTCTGACAGTAGATTTAGTTGCAGAGGATTCTAACAAATGGATCATTGCAAACAAGGGTCACAGAGCACAGAAGAAGTCTTGGAGGGAGCGTAATTGTGCAAAGTGCAGTGCAGCCATGGGTGATGCCACCTGGACAAAAATACGTTGACAAGAGAACACTATGTCACATGTTTAGAGTTTGCCGCCTGCAGATCTTTGATATCAACACTCGCAGCAGCACAGAGGAAGAATTAATGTCTGTCTACGGGCCAGGAGTAAAAGGGAATTCAATCAGTATTGTCTTTCTGTCTGTCTTAGTGGCACTAGTATTGCAGAGACATTATTATAAACATCTGGACTATCCGGACCATATCGTCACAACTCCAACTCGGCTGCTTTCTGTATGAACAGATATCAAAGAGAAAATAAACACAAGCAAAGAAAGGACAAGCTAAAAGGGTAATGTGTATTGTTTACAAACCATTCAAGTAGAACGCGCTTCACACCAAACAATCATAGATAACCTGCACAAAACATAACCATAGCATGCAGGGGAAGAGAAACCTTCACCTTAATCACACAGTACCATATTCGGTTCATGGCTCCAGGCCAGAACAGGCTATTAATTGATTTCTTGCATCAGATCAATGTCATGAAGAACCTCAGCAAAAGCTCTCTTGACCGCCTCCGCAACATGCCTCCTGTTCCACTCGCCGCGCAGGTTCCAAATACAATCCATTAGACTCGTGTTAATCTGCTCCAAATGCTCCACCGAAAACCCATCAGTTTTGGTGGTGAGTTCCAAATGTAGTTGCTTGGTCAATGTATGGTCGACAACGAGCTCCGGGCTGCGAGGGCTGTCTTCGGGGTTGAGGATCCCTTGGAGCTGATTGTTTGTTCTAGGCGTCGCATGGAAGAGAGGTATAGGGGGCTGTTGTGACCCGGGTTGCGAGTTCTTCGGTTGGGATTGGCTTCCGTTGAGAAGGCTAATTTGAGAGTATTCTCCTCCGCTCAACGGTGTCTGCTGCGATCCCCAAGCACTCTCGCCCTGCTGTGTGTCTGGCAAATGTTCGTCGCCCGAAACACGGTACGGGTATAGGTTAAGATCGGGTCCCTCGTGTCGCATAGAAAAGTTGAGAGAAGTCTGCGTGTGGAGTTGCGTTTCGGAGGGGCCCGAATTCTTTTTATCCGAAGTTGTTTGAGTGGTTGACGCATCATTGACATAATCCCCTGGCTGTGAGCCTGGTGCCATTGGAGTCATTGTGCCCTTCTGCGACAGATTGGAAAGGCCAGACTGCTGCAGAAGCTGCTGCGACGGCGCTGTGTACGAGTGGGGCGGTCTTGGTTGGGCAGACTGTCCAAATGAACTATTCTGGGTTTCACGGCTGAAGCCAGATGTATCTTCGGTGTTGGACATCTGGATGTCGCCATCGCCGTCACCACTCTGATTGAACTGGGATGTAGACCCATTGCTAATCGGACGCGGCCCGCTGTGGTGGACGTCCGAACCATCATGCGGAGGAACACCATTTGTCAAAGAACTGCTCCCAGTCTGTGGAGTGACTGGTCGTGCGGGATAGCCGTTGCCTGAAGGCCCAAAAGTTTCTCCTAGGACAACAGGGCCAGACGATTGGTTGGATGATTCGACGCCATGGGCGACATTCATGGATGGTGGAGGCCCCATGGTATTGTGTGTACTTTCTGCCTGCTTTGCTCTCTCGATAGCCCGTCGTTCTCTTTCCAATTCTCGAAAGTAAACATTCTCGCACTCCGCTACCAAGGCAGGCTCCGTTTGCTCAATTAGCCCGATATCAACTTCGACATTCGACAAAAGCTCGTTCGCTTTCAACAAACGGTCAGGATCATCTAGCATTTTTGCATCCTTTGCTAAGCGTTTAATATCCAGAAGGAAGTCTTTAGGTCGCTTATAATACCCATTTGATAGGCGCTTCTCGATGATAACAGTGTCCATATTGTAATAGAATTTACCAGACACTACCTCTCGGAGCCCGGGGACACCGGCTTTGTCTTCGTCCCTCTCGAAAGGCCGGAATGTAGTTCTTTGCTCCAACGGGAGATCGGACGTGACGATGTTGGGGTCATCATCATCAAACAAGTAGCGGATCTGGGCTTCGTCGACCGGGCCAACTCGGAACCTCTTGTAGCTTCTCTTAATCTGATCCATGATAGGTTGAATTCTGATCTTGAGCAGATTCAAAGTCTGACGATCTTTTTTCTTCTGCGCCTTCAGCTCTTCTTTGCTCAGGGGTGCAGGGCCTGCAGCAGGGACGGGGGGCGCCTTTTGTAGGGTTTCAAGTTTTCGTTTCTTCCGGTTTTCTGGATCAGGGAAATCATTCGGTGCTGTAGCGATATAAGTTATGGTCGATTCAAAAAATTGGTGTCGCCATGCTTCTTTTGGTGCATGGAGGTTATATCGACTTTTCTGTGAAAAGCCAAAAAGGGACTTCATCATTTCATGATCGGCCTCTTCTTCACTCTCCAGCACTCCAAGCAACAAGATCGGGTCGGTTGGAGGTAAAGAACGAAGTAATCCGAGAAAAGTCGAGATGACTGTCCTTTCCACTGTATGGTACCAAGTTTCAATATTCGGTATGTAGATGACGCTTGGTTTATGACGCTTGACTTCTGCGAAAAGATGCACGATTGCGGTCTCTGGGGATTTGACAGGATCGCTCAAAAGTGTGGGAAGGTCAAACGATTGAACGTGTACACCCTCGAAATGCTGGAGGATGGCAGCTGCTAGATATTGTTGACCCATCCCAGGCCGTCCACGGATTAGAAGTCTTGGTCTGAAAACACGGGACCTTTCAAATGCCTGCTGCACACGCTCATGTCTGAATGCAGCATCATCCTCCGGCTGCTCATATTGTGCCTCTTCCAAGGCAGTGAGGGACTTTTTCTGCGGCAAGATTCGACTGATTATCTCCTTGAGTTCCCGCAGAGGGTGTCGCAATAAGGGCTCCACAGCCGGGGGAAGCGGAGAAGAACCAGAGGAAGCCGACCGCTCAGATGAAGGGACAATCTTTTTTAACGAGATCATAAAATCTTTAGGAGTAACGCGAATCTTTGCGGGATCAATCAACAGCTTTTCCTTGGACAGGTATATTTGTGGATATATTCTTTGAACGGCGTTCAATGCTGCTTCCGTACACAGAGCTCGCAGATCTGCACCGCCGTAGCCCTTTGTTAACTGTGCCAACTCATCTTTGATCTCGTTCGATAATGCCGGATCCCAACTCTTCGTATGTATATCTATGATAGCCCTGCGAGCTTCGGTGTTCGGAAGAGGGAAGTAAAATTCTCGATCAAAACGGCCAGGGCGTCGAAGTGCCGGGTCTATTGAATCAGGCCGATTTGTTGCTCCGATAACTATTACTTGGCCACGACCGTCCATGCCATCCATCAACGCAAGGAGCGTTGAAACGATAGAAGCATGAATTTGTTCTTGTTTGCTCGATCTTACAGGAGCAAGGCCTACCAGGAATCAGTATGTAGTTGAAAGTTGACACCCAGTTGACTTACCATCAATCTCATCAAAAAAGATGATACTGGGCTGGTTCTTGCGAGCCTCCTCGAAAAGAAGACGCAACTGCCTTTCTGCCTCACCAACCCATTTACTAAGAGCATCGGCTCCCTTTCTCATGTAAAAGGTCACCTTCTTCCCCTCTGTGCTTACACTTGTGGCCAACGCTCTCGCCAGCAATGTCTTTCCTGTGCCTGGTGGCCCATGGAACAAAACGCCACGAGGGGGAACAATGCGCAACTTCTGGAAAACTTCCGGATAGAGGAGTGGTAATGACACCATCTCTTTTAGCTGATCGATATGTCCTTGCATTCCACCAACGCTGTCAAAATTGACGTTAGGATCAACACCTAACGGGTCGGAATCCGCAAGGGCTTGACGGTCTTTGACCTTGCCCAGGTTAGCCGGCGTCCCAGATGGGCCTTGGGCAGCGTCATTGTTATGCAATTGACCGGGCACGCCGAGATTGCCTGTATTTCCGAGTCCTGATCCAGATGGTACTCCGGTCAAACCTCCTGGCTTGGGTCGCTGGGCTGCATCGTCGTCACTGCTATCACTCTCTACTCCTCCGATAGCACCAAGCGGATGCGGACCACCCAGTAGCGGTGGTGGGCCACCACCGCCTCCAAAGGGACCATAAGTCGAAAATAAGCTCCTCTGCCACCCACCACCTCCACCACGGGGCCGGCGAGAAGGAGATTCAGTAACCTCGTTTTCGGCTTCTTCAATGGGCAGAGCCAACTCTGGCCTGATAATCCTATAGTCAACCGACTTCCTGGTACGACGTGGCTTTTCGTAAACGATGTCAGGCTTTAAACGACGACGTGGTCGAGACCTTTTCAACTCGGCCAATTCTTCCGCCAACTCGTCTGCTTCGGATTCCGCACCGGCCTGTGAATTACCACCTCGCTTGCGTAGACCTGACCGACGACCGTTGCTACTCTCTTCCACTTCATCGAGGATTTGATTCTGTTTACGGGGAGAAGCGTGAGAAGGCTGTGAATCCGAGAGATCATCGTCATCGACCGCTTCGTCCTCGGCAGGTTCAAAGTCGCTCCCGTCATCCTGCTGTTTACGGGGAATCTTTCCCGCATTTTTACGGCTGGAACGGCGCAGTCGAGGGGTTTCCTTTGCTCCGGTTTCCACTTCCTCTTCTATTTCCTCCACAGGTTCGTCTCTTTGTCGTTGCTGCCTGGTCCTCCTTCCAGATCTCGGACCGTCGTCATCTTCATCGTCTTCCTCCCCGGCTTCGGCTCCATGTTCTGACTCGGGAACAGTCGTTTCGTCGACCATTTCCTGGTCCTCGGGCTTCTGAGTGCCAGGAACTGAATGGATATGATCTGACGCAACTACAGCAAATAGCTCGTCTTCAAAACCTCGCTGGGGGTCACTTTCCAGGACCTCAAGCTGGGACCCTTTCACGACATCCTGCTCCCGCTCGGGCGTGGCGATTTGCCCGTCGGCCATAAAATGTTCTGCTTCGTTATTGTCCTCTTCCTCTTCTTCCTCTTCTTCTGCGATCGCACCGGTTGTTACAGCGGTTTGCACTGTCTTGCGAGTACGCGTCGCAACTTCGGGGCTACGCGTTCCCTGACGGACCATCTCCACATGACGTCCAGATCCCGACAAAGCAACAATATCTTCGGATTCATCGCGATTCTGACGGGTAACTCGTCTATTGCCGAACCGAGTCGCGAATTGTGTTTCTGGTTCTTGAATGCTGCTGCTTCTAACTCGGGTAGATCTTGTCGTTCGAGTAACTGGCGGTTTCGGTTGAGGCTGTGAGACATGCAGTTTTAATAACAATCGAGGTGTGGGCTGGCCGGCTGTCGCTTTGACGACGGTTTGTTGCGGTTGGTGTTCTTCATCCTCTTCGTTCTCTTCATCCTGGTCTTCCTCAAAATCATCTTCCGAACCCGAGCTGATATGAAAGCTGGTGGCCTTCTTTGCAGCTTGCCTCTTTACGTAGCCTCTTGCAGTCCTCTCCACATCGGGGTCCTCTTCATCCTCTTCAATTTCATCGTCCATGGAGATGTCATCAGAGATTTCGGATAGCTCATCGTCAGAGTCATCGCGCCGTTTTTGCTTTTTAGCCGGGTGCTTCTTCGATTTCGCTTTAGATGCGGTGGCTTTTCGGGTTCGCGCGGTCCGGTCGTCATAATCTTCGTCGCTAGAATCGGACTTTACGAAATCCTCCACCGTTCGTTTCGTCAGTCGGCGCATGGTTGGGGGGGGAATCGCCGAAACGTTCTTTTTCACGATGGTAATGTTAGCGATACATAGGGTAGAAGAGTCCAACAATTGGTCAAGGGCTAAGGAGATAAGTTTCAACGATGGAAAGTGGAATTCTACCTCTGTTAGATGTCTCGAGCTCTAAAGGCCAGCTCTGCTAAAATAAGCTAGACAAGTTCCAGCTAACTGTGCAACGATGCATTTGTGATCAAGATGGATGGGCCAAGCAGTGGTCAATGAGAGGACTGATGTAGAAGCATTAACTGGTCCGGATGAATGTGGATGTTAGTTAACCGGGCGCAGGTCTCGAGGGTCAGGGCGGTGGTGCGGACGAACGTGAGTCGACAGAGTTAACAGTCTGAGTGAGTGGAATGCTGCAACAATACCGAACAGAAACAAGGTCAAGCATGGGCTCTCGAGCAGCGGGTGCCTGGACAGAAGCAGGACAAGGGAGAATTGGTTCCTCGTCGCCGCAGCCTGGAAGACGGCCTGGTGTTACCAGCCACAGGTTGTCTGGGTTTTACTTCAGCCACAGCACGCCATGCCGTATCAAGACTAGCCTCTAGGGCACGCCAGTCTGCATTAGGCTTAGCGTGCCCAGCGATGCTTGCCCCTCCACGCTTTTTCCCGCCAAACCGCGCATTTGCTTGCATCAACTCCGGAAACCTGTGTTGATGTCTTTCCACCGCCATCCTTCACCACAAACCCTTCCATCCCAACACATCCCGCAACACCACTGCGAATGCCAGCAAAACGTAGTTAATACTAAGGAAACGTGCCATATCTACGTAATCTGGTATCTTGAACATAGAATCAACTGTCCAATTCGCACCAGATTTGCATGCGACAGAAACAACCATTGACCATCGTCACCCTCAAGGTAGCTTGAGTGATCTTCGCCAGGGGCATCGAGGCTCAAAAACAAGCTTATCGCCATTAGGGTTTCCGGCCGCCTTGTCGGCACCCGCAGTTCGCTCCCCTTTTGATTTTGTTGTTCTGCTGCGCGTTGCAAACAACCGTCCAGGGCCCGCTCAGGGTCGGTCACGTGGGATTATGTAATTATCATCGTGTCATGTGATATCAGACCTCGCCATCCAAAATGAGGGCAGGCAAGGGTGATAGATACATGCCGTGCCAGGTCCAGTGGGGTATCGCAAGGCACAATGGCATTCCTGAGGTTTATATCACGCTCCGCTTCAGCCAGGCTGTATCCAACCACAAATATCAGGTCTTTTGCCACAAATCCTTCGAAATGGAACACTTCCCAACCCGGCAGCGACACTGAAACCCCTAGAGTAAGCTCAGAATGCGGGATTGCATGAAATATTCATAAACTAATAAACGTTGCCATCCAGAAAATTCCCTTCTCGGCTTTTAAAAGACCACTGGCCAAGGTTTTTCTTGGCTCGTTCCTCACGTACCAAATCATCTATGTGATATGGCTGCAACTCGAATGCGAAGAGTCCAAGGCCATGATGCAAAGTAGGTCAACTTTCCAGTACAATCTCCAGCAGGGGAGTTATGTTCTTTTGTTAATTCACGTTTACAGGGGAGTTTTCAAGGCTAGAGAAGGAGGCCCGTGATTTGGTTGCTGCAAATGACGCTAAAAAGTCCTGAATTTTGAATGCTCTGGATGAGCGAGTCTGATTTGCGGGAATGATCATTGACGAACGTTATTGCGACTGCTCATTGTGTTCGAGGAGGTTTTCGATCGAACAATGAACATACCTCTCTCGCAGGACGAGTGTATAATACTAGTTACGATTCCAGGAAGACAGCATAACCCCGGTGGCTCTGTTTCTCATTCTACTGCTACTTCTTACATATTCAATCAAATCTGGGTATTTCAATCAAGCCATTATGAGCCCCATCCACAGTCCCGTTCAGACACACTCATTATTGACAATTCACAAAAAATCCAATCCGCCGTTTATCCTTTCAAGATCTGCCCGGATGCTCTGCAAATCCGCTCCAACCCGCCCCGCTATCTCCGCCTTTCGCTGGACGCCCATGTCAAGCCACCGTAGCAAGAGATTCCCATCTACCAGTCCCCTTCCACTGAACCCATCGCTTTCGACCGCCCGGTAGGCTTTAGGGTTTAGCCCACAGGGGTGCTCCATACTCATTACAAGTTGCGATTGCAATGCCGAGAGGCGCCGGTACGTCTCTTCGGTTAGAGGGGTGATTACCCCTACTGAACCACTTTGGGATGTCACAACAACCTGATATCCCGCCGGCATATAATCCACGTCCATATTGTCTTCGGACGCACCAGTTCCAGAGCTCGTATATTGGGGTATTAACGTTAGCGTGGAGATGAAATGACCTGTATGAAAGCTACTGCGATGTAGCAACCGGTCACCTTTCGACGATGAGGGGTCTAGCAATAGTGAGTGAACAGTGCATATCAGCTGGACTGGATTTAGTTTACCTTCTGGATCGTACTCGAGTACATGGATTGTGCAGTCGTCATCGGCCACCAAAATATATAGTCTCTTACCATCCGGCAAGAAATCAGCAGCAACAACTTGGAGATACTCGCTGTCCTTTCCAAAAAGCGTGAGTTTGTAAGGCTCCTCCTGTAAAAGTAACTCGGTTAGTAACGCAGGTTTCAACGTCAACAGCGGAGGAGAGTTGTACAGAATATCCAGTAAACCATAATCCCTTGAGGGCGTCTCCCATTATGCATAAACCGGTCCCCTGGAGCTCTTTCAAAACGCTGACGTAGCATTGCATATCCATAAACGCCACGGGAAGGAGGCTTCCATCTTCTTTGAGGCCACGAACCAAGCATTTTTGCCCTTGAGCCGCGATCAAAAACCCTTGCCCGCCAATGCCGGAAATGGCGGTCACAGCTCCCTTGACATCTTCCTTAGCAAAGAGTTTAAATTTTTGATTTGTTTCAGGACGGTCCGGATCGGGCGCTACATCAATTATCTCAAAAACGTAGATGGAGCCACGGGGAGTAATGTCTTCTCCTCGCACGATGGCAGTTCCAACCACAACCATGTCCTGCCTTTCATGGGTTATTTCGGAAACCTCCATATTTATTGTTTTAAGGCATAGGATACGCTCGGTCGCACCGAGATCATAGCTATCATTCAGGTGAGTGGATGAGCGAGCACACATAGATGACCAACTTACCAGTCAATAATAGACCACGTGCGAGGACTAAGCAGCTTCACACGGCCTCTATCCAGCTGTGGCATAAATGAAATCACTAAAAAGTTCTGTCAGTCAGAATTCAGGTTATTACCAGAATAAACATACCTTCACTTCGCCATTCAGTATGTACTTCGTCATCTTCCGGGAGTTTGAAGTCTTCATGGTAGCTTGTTCCTAGCACATAAGTTTCAGAGCGCGCGAAATATTCCACGCAGTCTACTTGTTCCCCAATATGTATTTTGCGTGCGGCCCATGCATTGTCAAAGCGAGTATTGCCAGGTAGCCTACACATGCGAACCATGTTCTACATCGACAAGGTCAGTGCATCCATATCAGTGAAAATGAGAGCAAAACATACTTTGGCATCGACATATGCAAATCCCTTTTCGCAAGCAGGCATATGGAAACTGCTGAGAGAAGATACGGGTTCCCCTTTCAGCCTCAAAACATGAGGAGAGCTCGTAGATGACTTCATAATGAAACATGGATTAGAGCCTGGCATGAACATCGTTTTATATCCGCAAAGATCAGGAATTGCCCGCAATCTTGCAAAGCTGGTCCTATTTGTATTGTCCATATTCGATGCCGGGTCAACTTTGGGTAGGAAATAGTCGGTGATTTTTAAAAACCGTAATTCAGGTTGTTCCAATGAGGGTTTCGTATAGTATGGCTGATATATCACAAGATCATCATGCGTAGTTCGTAGCTTTACAAACAAAGTTAGTATAAAAATCAACCACAGAAGACAAAATGATACGAACGATCATATAAGGTTGTCGGCTGATTGAATCGCCCAGGTCCGCCATTAGTACTTCTGATAATGTTTCACGATACGTCGCTCGCTTCCGAAATGGCTCGCATGACAACATCGGAGGTAGAAAGTCCACGCCACCCAGGGAGCAAAGTGGGTTCGAAAGGTTGGGAAGAGAGAAGATCTAGCGTAAGATGAGTATTTCTCTGGCAAGAGTGAGATTCGGGCCCTTACAAATAGAGTATAATCGGTGCGAAGAAGAACTAGCAGAATATTTTCAGATGACGAATTTTCCTGACCCCTGTTGGGGATAAAAGTATGATGCTTATCAAAATACAGGCAGCCACAAAGCCATTTGTTAGAAGTAAGCAATCCGTCGATGTTGACTTCGTCCAGATCTCCACTACTGTCGGGTTGAAGCAATAGGAGGGACTGGTCGTCTCGGGTGATAAGAAGGTATGGTTCAGCGAAACTTGCTCCGGTTACCGAAAGCTCGTCACTTGTATCTTCATCCCAAACAGGGTATATCTGGGCCAATGCAAGATCTGGGCAAGCAGTCAGCAACAATCCACTAGCATGGCTGGAACCTAAAGCTGATGAGTATACTCACCAGTGTCATAACTCCGGACCTCAGAGGTAAGGACCTGGACAACTCTGGTTCCACCAGCAAGGGTACCAATATCCACAGTGTGATCCTCATTTGGATTGAACTCTGGGGCCTTCATTTCGTCTATTCCATTGCCACCAACTGTATACACAACTGATTGCTCTTTAGCATGTCCACGGGACTTGGAGAAAACTAGGTACTTGTCGTAATTGCGCGACGTTGTGGACGGATTTGAGGTATTTGAGGGGGCAATTTGAACCGACCACACCCCATCAACATTATCCATCTTCATCGAATCAATAATATAAGGATCCAGCTCCTTTCTGAGAATGGTAAGGCCACCTGCGTCACCCTGCCCATGGGTGACCACAAGTTCCAAATCAGTGGATGGCTTGGAGGTTTTTTTGGAGGCCTGATCACGCGTTCCGGGAGTTCTTCCCAAGGTTATATCCTTCATTGGGCCTAAACTCCAGAGTCGATCATGACAGCGGAAAACAAATTCGTCCTTAATCAAACCGTTTGTTTGAGAAACGGTTTTGGGAACAGTGGTCTGGTTGGTAGGCGTAGAGTAGAGATCGTCTTCATATATATCATCTTCGTCATCGTCCGTATCGGTTTCTCCTGCTCTAGGGCCGCTTGAATCTCTCTTGAGCCTTTTTATAGACTGAGACGGTCTGGTCCAACCTACAAGAACAGAATCGGTTTCTTCACTTCCGAGGAAGATCTTCCCCCGGCCTAGACTAGCCGAGCAGGAAGGCCTTGCCTTCAAAATTGAACCGCCAGCCTGCGTGGAGACCAATTGCACAAAGATACCAGAAACGGATCTCCCGTCCACCTTGAATCGTACTATAGCCATCCTACCGCTCGCTAAGACAAGCGCTATATCGCCGCTCTCAGTGCCTAGCTGTTCAATGACGCATCCTTCTAAGCGCAACTCCAAATCCGATTGGTCTGCCATTGAAAACTCGGAGGCTTGTCGAGCAAACTCGTTTACGCCAACTGCATTTGTCTTACCAGCTTGGTCGACGTGAATAAGCTCGTTAGATCCGATCAATAAAGAGCCTCCAATGGGAGGCGGCAGGGGAACGACATTCCATAAATCACTAGGTAATCGAGAAACCGTAACGAGAGTTGTGGATGTCCGCTGTTGAATATCGAGAGTGAACACGGCATATGAAACAACGTCTTTTCGTTCACCAAGCAAAGCAAACGATGTGGCAACGTGAGAATAAAGGATACCGAAAGTTGGTTCTCTGTACTCATACAGAAAAGCAAGATGTATCGGGTGAACGAGAGCAGGGTCCAGCGCCGTCAGCGGGAGAACAAAGGAAGACGCATAGGGAGTCTTATGCCTTGCCACGTCATTTGCCGCGGTTGATTCGACGAGAGCATTGTCCATGTCCTCAGGTTTCTCGCCCCGTAGGTCTTCGTCGAAATCGTCCATCACAAGATCATCACCTGTCTGATGGAAAGGCAAGATGGCCACGCTATGAATTCCAAAATTCAAGATAGCGCATCTGCTGCTGGGGTCAACTGCCAGAAGACTTGGACAAAGTTTTAGATCAGGAGTCCAAGGACTGTTGTGCAGGTCCTCTCTTTCATAATAATGGATAGAGACGGTCGATATCCCGTGTCTTTCGTGGTCCCACTCCACGAGACTGAGCTTCGCATTTCGGGTTGCAACTAGCAGCGCCTCCCCGCCGCTTTTTGAGTCAAGAGTTTTCACTCTACCCAAGCCAGTCACCGTTCCTGGAAGGTCATATTCTGCTAGCAGAACCAATCGGGTATATTGCTGCCTTTCAACTCTGGTTTTGTCATCCGTACTCGGGGACGTAGACGCCCCGTAAGCAACATTGACCAAGGAGAACACTTGAAGCACCGATGTCTTTGCGACTATCAAATTGTTCGACGTGGCTGAAATGAATGGCAGGGAGACAGCGTGTGTTGCTCCCGAAGGAGGAAGCAGTTCCGTATAACACTGCATGCTCAGGTTCAAGGTCAAAAGCACTGCATACAGAGACTCGACCAGCCCATTGACCCCAGTAATAGACCTCCCTCACCTCCAGGCTTGATGTGAGTGGGAATATCAAGCTTCGACTGCGATTGATAGATGCTGCTGCGTGACAAAAAGCTACTCGCCAGATCAGGGTTAGCGCCGAATCATAAACCAATTAGCGTGATTAGTCAGCCATGCGCTCCGAAAGCGACGATGACCTCATGAAGCCGGCGACATCAAAACATCGAAATCAAGGACCGCCATCTCCGGTGGTTTGATCCTCGCAACATGGTCGGCCGACTTTGACGAACAACATCGGTGTGGACGAGCAATCAGAGTATCGCGATTAGTGGCCTTTCGTCTGATACCCAAAAATGGCCCTCCTCCAGTCCACTCTGATCTGGATTGTCTATGCAATCGTTATTGGCATTCTCATCGTTGTCGCTTCGACTTTTGTATATGTCTACCAGACTCCGCGCGACCGTTCAGCAGCCGTGACAACCGTCTGTATATTCACCCTTATAGCTTTATTAGCCACAGTTTTGTTGTTGCCTGTGGACGTTGCTCTGGTATCGTCAACGACTTCTTCCAAAACTGGTCAAAGGAAAGAATGGGCATCGCAACGAGAAGTCGACAAAATTACATCTTCGCTGACCGTGGTTTATTATTTTCTCTACACCCTTGACGCCGTCTTGTGCCTTTTAATCGTGCCATTCACATACTTTTGGTATGAAGAGTACGACGAGATAGCACATGAAGAGGGCTGGCAGACCACTGGCAAGCAATTCTGGGGTGCTTTTAAATATACCCTGGTATTTATATTATTAACGATCATCTTATTTCTGGTTGGATTCTTCGTGCCTGTGGCAAAGGATCGAAAAGGTGCTCATTTCGACTTGGATTACTTCAAAAAGCTTCTCACGGAGAACCGTACGTCGCGATGTGATTTCCCCCTCAAACCTAGATGAAAGCTAATGCCAGGCGATTAGATGGTGAGCGGGCTCTGACCTTTGCGCTTGGTCTGTTGATCGTGGTAGGCATCATCACCTATGTGATCTATTCATCAACAGGCCTTGCCTTTTTCCCGGTATCATTCATCAAATCTTCCCCATCGATCTCCAGCCCCGCGCTCAGTGCTAGCCTGGATTCTCGGTTAGACGAAAATAATGAACGCCAGCGCCAGCTTGAAGGTCGCTGTGGCGGCAACCCGGAGCATCTCTCGCCCAAGGATCGAAGGGAGCTCGACTCATTGGTTCGAGAAGAACGAACTTTACGTCGCCGTAAGCGCCTCGCAGAGGCGTCTCGTGGGCAGGGAAAGAGCCGAATTATTCGGATGTGGTATAAACTCTGCGCCGTCTTTCGGCCTGTAAAGCTTCTTGGGGGACTACTTCTCTTGGCCTTTTCCATTGTGATCTGGGTGTCGATGCTACTTACGTGTATCGACAAGGCTAAGAATTCCGTCTGCAAACAGAAATGCGGCTATATCTTGGGACGAATCAACATCATCAACCCGATCAATTGGGCTCTTGTGAAATCTGCAAGTGTCTTCCCGACTGACTACATTATTTTCATTGTCTTGGCACTCTACCTGTTTATCAGCTCCGTTGTGGGTATCTCCGCCGTCGGAATCCGGTTCTTATGGGTCAGAATATTCCGAATCAGAAAAGGGCATACTTCGCCTCAAGCCCTTCTTCTCGCGACTGTGATCCTTGCGCTCATCACCCTTGCTCTCAACTACTCGATTTCAATGATCGTCGTCCCGCAGTATGCTACATATGGCCCACAAACCTACTGTGATCCTCCGTCCGTTATGAACACCGTGGCACTGGATTGCGAAAAACACAAAGAATATCTTAAACCGTGCTCTGAACTTGCAAGCAGTCACGCAGCCAAGGCTGTTTGTACTCCAAGTGTCGCCAGTACCTTTCTCAACCGTATCACTATTAATTTCCCGTTCTTCGGTATGGTCGACTTTTGGGCTCAGTTCTTCTTCCTAGGTAGGCTGCTATCCGTCCTTATCGGGTCTCGAAAATGCAATTGCTCTTGCTGACATGTTATTTACAGGGCTTTCTTTGGTTATATTTATAACTTCTCTCTTCCGTGCCCCGAGACTTGATGAGCAGTTAATCGACGAAGACGCCGAGGAGGCAGAGGAAGAAGGACTCCTTGCTGCTACGGGAAGGCGGTTCGGGGCAACCTGGCAGGACATTACTGGACGCGTTTATGATCAACCGGAAAGGCATTCCGGTTCAGCTGGTCGTCGCGTTCGCATTGACGAAGAATAGTTATTTTAAATTATATTTACGCTCTCTTGCATTTTATGTTACAAATACCTATCTCGGTGGGAAATGTTACCATCGTTCACGATGATATTTTCTTTTATGATCATCAAATTGAAAGGTTTTGGGTACTGAAAAGGGCGAAAGACTGGGACTGATGACAAAGAGCAGGCTATTTCCCCGAAAGAAGAAATTGACATGAGGCTTTATGATCTACCATATGTATTGTTTGCCACTATAAAAACGCGGGATTCGGAATATGTAGAATCCTTTGTTCTCGCAGTTACTCTTCAAGCGCCCATGGGTGTCGACTTGTTGAACTCAACGGCTCGATGACTCTTCTCCTCCTCACTTCCGTCAACTAAATGCATCTCTCTCCAACAGCGATTACAGAATAGCTGCGTGTCCACACAGTCGAGACATTTCAAGCGGACATCATCGCTGCAAATGCAGCACCAGCCGGGGTTGGGCTCGTCTGCGTCGGTGAAATCCTGTCTATACCCCAGAGCCATAGAAGAATCATTCGACCTCGGAATCGAAGTAGGTACAGACCGAAGGTCCAAGGACTCAGTTTGCTGTCGTTCATTTGTTTGTTCTGGACCGGTCTCTGATTGAATGCCGTGTTGCGGACGATTCTCCAGGCTTATGTCTGTAGTTGGACGGTCATCCGGATGCGTGGCGGGGATTTTAAGCCCATCAAGCACCTTCCGGACGTAATCCTCAGCTTCTTTTTCTTCTAAGATATTTTCGAGCGACCGATTGGGGGCTTCTAGCCGCTCAGATATCGCTTCATCGCCACCCCGCAAAAGCTATTATCCCCAGTCAGATTGCAGCGGCGAACCGAAAGAAGATTGGCAGTAAAGTACAAATTTCTTTGCCTCGTCGACCAAGCTTTTGATTTCGCCTTCAGTCTGTAGCTCATGTTCTAGTTTCCAAGTCTCCCTTGATCGTAGAGTTGCAAGGAGCTCTTCGACATCCTCTTCTTCTTCTTGCTCGGTTTCCTCTGGTACAGAATACAAATATCTATAATGTCCACCTGACTTGTTATTGTCAAGCTGACTAGGCTGCGCTGCTAACAAGTAGGCTTTATCGGCGTATATTTCATTCTCGTCGTCACTATGTTCAGGCGAGTCGCCCCACGACGCACTACATTTGATTAGTATAGCTATCCAAAACTTGTAGCGGCAATGACTTTCACGACTAACTTGCCGAACTCAAGCTGAACAGTGGAAGGCTTCAGGGCATTTAGCCGTTGAAGGAGGTCCTTATCGGCATCAGATGGTGTTTCACCCATGTCTGCTACATGCTATAGAGGATTGATATAAACCGCAACGATGATAGGATAATGGCCTCAAAGCATGCAAGGTGGTGAGCTTCAGCTCTCCCACCATAGTTAGCCTTTGAGGGCTTGGCAGTGGATGACGTAACGAAATTCAGGCCTTTTGTGATAACTATCAAAAGAGGCTTCAAGACGGCGGAAGAGGCCTGCCTATATCTCAATGATCCCGCAAGAGCGCCAGCGCACTCTCAAACGCCTTGACAACATTCGCATCTGCATACTGTCAGTTCTTGCACAAATTGGAGCGCAGGGTCATGCCGTACAATGCTGCTTTTTATCTTCCAGGCGCTCCTCCGAGTCCTGCACGTAGTCCATTCTTGTTTTGAATCTTTGGTTAGAGTTGTTAGCAATCGGCCCCCAATCTATGTCAAAGGATACGAAAGGTACCTTTTATATGCTCGGTCCTCGTCACAAAACACCGTGGTTTGGGACCACGCGATGAATACCTAAATCCAATGTCAATGCGCGTAGTGATCATGGTGGCACAGTATGTACAAACCTCAAGTAAATCGGCGGTTTCTTTCTGCAGGGCATTTTCCCTATCGGACCTCTCATCCATGGCCTCAATGAATTGTTCCTGGAGCTCTTCCCAGTTACAACTGCGAAGGGACACTGCCAAATCGTCCCATTTACCCTGTTTTGCATTCTCGACAGCCGGGTTAACAATATTCTCTTGCATTTCTGATTTTGACGCTTCTTCCCTCTTATTTATATTATTGGAACCGGTATCTGTAGGCGCGGGAGTAGTGCTCTTGGAGGTCGATTTGGAGCGAGAATGGGGGGTTGAAGGCATATCGGATAAAGAAGAGTTGAAAGATTTGGTGGGAATCGAGAAGGTTGAGAGCATGAAGGGAGAAGTCACTTTCAATCGTTGACTGTCTAATGATTTGCACCTATTAGTCGAGCAGTGAGCAGAGTATCAACAACCGACGAGGAAACACGAACCAGTCTCGGAGCATTTGCTAGGGGCTACTTTGGTCTGTTGAATGTCCAAACTGGCCCCCCAGATTGACAAACAAAGCAAACACTGGAAGCCGCCTAGGGGTCAGGTGACATCATCCTTAGCAATTGATCATCTGCGGTTTCGGACTTGGGGATGTAGGCAAACCATATCAGCTCGGTTTGTTGAAAACGCCATATTGGACGTGGTTGTTCAGCGGCTATCTCTTATAATAATGAAGCTGGAAGCATGCCTACTAGCGAGAAATAAGCTAATGAGCTGTTTACCAACCCTTTTAGCCTATCCCTAAGACCTTTCAGTGCCAACGACAGTAGGCCACCAGGATGGAAACGCAAGCCTACTCTAGGATTATTCCCAGATAACCATCCGTGTCCCTTGCTCGCTATGTCTTGCCAGCTGTGTGGTCGTTCTCCGGGCTCGTCCCTACCCTTTTACTGCCTAACCTGCGCCCGCAACCAAATGTATCCTCTCCGCTTCGAAATCGCAAAGACATTACTGGAGAAAGAGGCCGCAGGCCAGCAAATCGAAGAAGCGGTCAGCGATGCAACCCGTACTGATGAGGGTGAAAACGAGCGTCCCGGCTTGTCGAGATGGCCCAACGAGCCTTCCAAGATTGCTATCGAAACGATGCGAACCCTGACGACGCAGTCGGAGATTCGAAAGGAGGCTATACAAGTTCAGATTGCCAGGCTTAGGGCTGAGATCGAAGAAGGAAAAGAGGAGATTGCAAAGCGGCGAGCCGCTCTCGCCAAGCGACGGTCCGACGCGGAGTCGGCGAATTACCAGCTCTCGGAGAGGCGTGCAGCAACTTTGAATTCTGTGCAAAATGAAGCCAAGAAGATTGAAAATGCTTGGAATAGCCTTCATGCGAAGACTGCTGAGTCGAGGATGTTTCTATGTCGCGAGGTGGCCAGTCTATATAACCTACGCCAGAAGAGTAGGCGGAGAAATGGGGAGATTATAAGCACCTATTCTATTGGCGGAGTGAACATGGTTGACCCTAGAGACATGAATGGTGAGTTGGTGTATTGATATCCGTCATAGAGCCTCAGCAATTAAAGATGACCACTAGGTGCAAGTCCAGCGCAAATCACCACGTCACTATCGCACATCGCACATCTTCTTGTTCTTGTTTCGCATTACCTCGCGCTGCGCTTACCCGCCGAAATCACCCTGCCACATCGTGGATATCCTCTACCTACAATATTTCCTTCAGGATCGTCCTATCTCGCAAAAGACGTACCATTTCCCGGCCTATCTCCCTCCAATTCCTTTAGTCCAGCGACAACGCGAGGGTCCGATTCCCGCCCTCTGCCACGGCCACGTCCGCTCTTCCTCGATCGTAGTCTCCCCAAACTTGCGAAAGAAGATCCTGCGGGCTATACTCTCTTTCTTGAAGGAGTCTCACTTTTAGCTTGGAACGTTTCGTGGGTTTGCCGGTCGCAAGGTTTACAAATCGGACAGGACTCCTGGGAAGATGTCTGTGAGATGGGGCGGAATCTATGGCAGCTATTAGTCGCCCCGCCAGCCTTAGCAAAGGCCTTAGCTGGTCGCGACCTGCAAGTTAAGCCGTCGAACAGCAAAGAGACTACTAGGGGCACTCTGCAGCGAACCAAGTCCCTTCCGCTGTTGGGACATTATTCCCATGGCACAGCCCATTCATTCCTTGGAAATGCTGAAGGGAACGAGTTTGCAAAAACGTGGAAGCTGCCATCTGCGCTCAAAGTTGCGGACAAACTGAAGTCTACCCTCTTGGGAGAAATAGCTTCGGCAGAATGGGAGCTCCTGGAACAGGACGAATGGGACGAGGCAAGTGCGGCACAGGCAGAGGACGGAGTCGTCAACGGCAAGCGCGCATCCTCTGGGGAAGATGACCGCGGTGATGCTGATACAAGGAGCACTATCACGGTCAAAGCAGTAGTTGAGGATGAAGAATGTGACGTGGTGCAGAAGGAACCCGGCGAACCAGCAACTCCCACGGACACTCGGCCAAAAGGGACGAAAGGATGGACCAAGGTGAAGAGCAGGTGAAGTCCATCCGGGGGGATACCTCTGCAGGCTCTCGCTTTCCAGCCGAGGGTCGATCTTCTGATGGCTGCCGCCGCGAATCCATTTTTCGCACAGCACCACCGGACCCATAGTCCCATGTGGATTTTCTCGCTTTTTTCTATACACATCGTTTGGTCGCCGGGATCGCCAAGGCTTTCGAGAAGTCGATTCGAGCGTTGCGCATCGTGGTCCTGCATCGACCCACACAGCACGCCACCCTGATTTCCCGACACCTTTTCCGCGATTTAGCGGAAGATGTGTGAGCGGGGGGGCACGATCGTGAAACTTTTCATCGTGGGGTTAGATGGGATTTTTTTTTTTTTTTCATTTTTTTTTCATCTCTCTCAAGAGGTTGTGGGTGGTTCTATGATGGTAGATTTTGGATTCTACGTGGATCCTATGGAAGAATGGCGGTGGCGTCGTGGACGGGCCTTTGTCAAATGATTAGAAGGTGTTTCTTTATGAAGTATACTCCGTATAGAGGGCAGGTATTAAAGATTAGAGACTGGGTTCAAGCCGCGTGTTTAGAGAATCAAACCATTAAAGGAATCGAGCAAACATCAAGGTCAAATTTGATGCCCGGTTCGGGAGTAGGTTTCGGGGGGTTGACGGGATGGCGCGAACTTGGAAAAGACGAAACCGGGAGCCAGAGGGAGGGAATGGCGAGTTCTTGGGACGGTGGCAAAATGGCCACAATGGGATTCTTCTTGTTCCGCATGCGTCCAAGTGAAAGCAGTGCAGGTGTACGGAGGAAACGGAGTGATATTTTGATATGAGATTGTTAACCCATCCAGCCCTACCAAAAGTGCGGAGTCCAGTGCCCCAGGGATCCCCATGCGATGCTGCATGCGGCGGGCTCCGTCCAGGCGCCCGCTCCCCGTGATTAGGGTGGGAAGGACAATCAGAATTATCGCATTGTTAGTCCACGATCTTGAAATGCCTCACTTCTCCAGGCGCCGGCGCTTTTCTTTTCTCCGTGACGGGCTCTCGTGTTTTGGATCGGTGGTGTTTCAGACCGCACATGTCAGCCCAACATGGCCCTGTATCAGGAGGCAACTTGGCAAAGCGCCCTGGGTTGTGTTGGCCGAGAACTGTGCTGTCTAGGGTCTGGGCCAGGCACGGATCCTTGCTATCCACTCATTGTGTCCGCAAGGTTTGCTTTCAGGCGGGTTTCTGTGGGGATGGTTGTGTGCCCTGACATCGGCCCATTCTCGCGATCAGGGGGAAGTCTGACGTCCGCGCAATAAGTTGCAGGAGAATTGAGGGGAGTCTCGGGCCGCAGGAATGCCATGATCCTGCTTCTGATTCTTGATTCTTGATTTATTTGTGTTGAATTTGTTTGTTTTTCTGTTTGTTTCTTGATTTTCGCGATGATAAATTACGAGCTCACGGGTTCGTATCGGCTAGACCTGTTTAGCCCTAGTGCGCGCCAAATTCCATGTAAATTTTTAGATTGGGCCAATGAGAATGCGCGGGTGCCTGTCCGGCCCAAGGATGACGGCCAGCATCCAAGTTGAGTCGCTGGGAATTGCCGCAGTGCTCAACCATGAACCGCGACGGGGGCCACTGGGTGTGGTGATGCTGATGAGTTTTTGGCGCCGATGAAGAGGAAAAGAATCTCCGCCATGGCGATTCGAGTGGAGCGGGACAGACGTCGGAGTGGGAAAAGAAACAGCACGACAACCGCGTGGAATAAGGGGCCCTGTCCACTGGATCGACGTGTAGGCCAAGCACTTGGGCCCTGGTTCGCTGCTCCCCTGAAAAAAGGCACACGAACAACCGCTTTATTAACCACCCCCCGTCCCCTCCTCCTCCCTCTCCTCTCTCTCACTTCCCATCCTCAACCTCGCTCCCGTTGTTGTCGTTGTCGCGTGAAGGGATTCCATTCTCTCTCTGTCTTTACTGTCAAAGGCTGTCTGCAAGCCTAGCCACTCCTTTCAGGCCCTGGGTCCTGTTTGTCACTCCTTCACTGGGAATCCCCTTGACGCCGGAACTTTTCCACTACCACAACCCCATCCATTGATCATTCACTTCCTGTAAGTACAGAGACTATCCTGCCTGCAATTTCTTCTGTTCCCCCTCACGTGCGACTGGATCTTCTGGCTCCATTGGAAAATCCTCACTTTGCTCTACCCCCGAGCTGTTCTGACCCCCTTCGTTCTGAACTCCCTTTCGCTCTCAACTATCACCATCTCTCACTTTCCATTAGCTGCTCGGCGCTCACTTAGGCTTCTTCTTCATCACCTTCCGGAACCACTCTAACTGTCATAGGCCTTTTGCAGACTGATCTGTTGATCTTTTATCACCATGCATATCAAGCTTGCTGTTGGAGCTGCTCTTGCAGCCTCCATCTCCACCGTCTCTGCCCAGGCTTGTTCCCAAGGCGCTGCCGAGTTCCTGGGAGGCAACTGGTATTGCTCGTCCGTCAAGTCTATCGCGTACATGAACTTTGAGTCCTCCGGCAGCTACGACGAGGTCACTGGCATGGACGGAGGCCATTGTACTTCCCAGAAGAAGCAGTTCAGCGGGCCCATGGCTCCTTTGGACGGCGAAGTACGTTGTCTCTAAGTAGCCTCCAATTCAGCTCCCATCTAACGTGACATTCCCTCTAGGTTTCCTGGCATTTCCGCGGCCCGCTTCACCTGAAGAAGTTCGCTTATTATACCCTTGGTGGAAACGACAAGCGCGACGCCAAACCAAGCTTCCACTCCCGTCGTCACGGCCACGGCCACTTCCATCGCCGAGCGGAGGAGAAACGCGCGGTGGGCGACGTGGTCACTGCAACCATCAATGGTGAAGTCGTCACCTGGCGTAATGACTACAACGGCGCCGCTCCAACTCCCGCTGCAGGTTCAGGCTCCGGCTCAGGCGTTCTCAAGAACAAGACTCCCTCGGGAGGTGATACCCGCAAGAAGACCCAACCTGTCAAAGTTGGCTCCGGCGAATGGGGTCGTCAAGGTTACTATGACGCGGAAAAGGGCGTCGCTGATGGCCTCACTTTCCTCAATCACCATGGTGGACAGGGTTCTGGTGTTTTTGACTAGTATGTCCACGTTCATTCCATGCCACTCCCTCCATCCGCTATTCTAACTCCCTTATGTCCAGTCAACTCGGAAACTCCCTCTCTTATGCTTCGGAGGACGGTCAATCTGGCTCTGCCTCTCCCGTTGTCTTGAAGGATGCCGTTCTCCCGGATAACAAGGAAATCATCATCATGACCGACAAAGAATGCAAGGGCGACTCCTGTGGAACTGTTCGTCCCGGCACAGTTGCGTACCGTACGTATCTCAGTACATCCAGCCCTCACAAATAGCCCGCTAACATCATGCTCACAGATGGTTTCGACGGTGCCAGCAAGCTCTTCTTGGCTGAATTTTCCATGCCTATGACCGGAAAGACTGGCTTCAACATGGACATGCCCGCCGCCTGGATCCTCAATGCTGCCATTCCCCGCACTCTCCAGTACGGAAAGCCTGAATGCTCTTGCTGGAAGTCCGGTTGCGGAGAGTTTGATGTTCTCGAGATCCTCGACTCTGGAAATACTCGTGCCAAGTCCACCCTCCATGGCCACCTCAACGGCGGCGACAGCCACTTTTTCGAGCGCCCTACTGAAAAGGCCATCAAGGTCGCGGTCGTCTTCAACGCGGCCGGCAGCAGTGCTCACATCAAAATCTTGGATGATGATGTTGAGTTCTCTCCTGTCATGAGCTCTGATAAGGTTGCCGATTTCTGCAAGGAGGCGCCAAGCAACTCTATCTTCAACCTCAGTGGTTAAACGCTGGCCTTGGGAATGCTTCACCGGAATTGATCCTTGCATCTTTTGTGTTTTTTTTTGAGCATTTTTCATCTCTATTTCAAGTATTTTCATTGTACATGAAATGTGCTCTGGGCTGGTATATGCAATTGAGGATGAATACCCATCGGCCAATTTGGTCATCTCTTCAATATCCCCGTCTGATGTGCTCTCCTCTCTGGGACTTTTTACAGCCGGCCGGAGTTGCATACTTTGCCTGTACTTTACATTCGAGCTCCTTTTTCCCATTTATAACGGATTTGCTTCTGGGCTAGGGGCGCGGGCGGTTTTGACCATCTGAGATATTTTTTTTAACTAAGGAATAACGAACAGCATTTGATATTCTTGCAGCGTCAATTCGAGAAAGGGACAGGGGCTTTTGATTGGGCTCCTGGTCCCGAATGTTCCCTCAAGGTTCAGATCATCGCTCTCGTATGTACCCTAGCAAGTCTCAGCTTTGACCAGGCCCTCCTTTTTGACACCCATATCCCAAGTATTTAATAAATTGCAAGTGATCAAATCCATTGGTTGGAGCGTTGTTGGGGTGTCTCAAAGCATGCGACATGGGCATCTAAAGTCAATGACAATATCTCGCAGGGTACGGAGTACCGTATGTTCAATATGCATGAACATCTGAATTTGTTTCAAGTCAACAGAGGCCTCTTTTGCTGCGCTATGTTGATTTTGATCTTGGTCCCCCAGGAGTCAGGACAATCAGCAAGTTAAGGCCACTGCTCTTTGTGCATAACTAGTTACTGAACCACCCCATCTACTCTGGGGGAGTCTGCTCCCTGTTCCTACTCGCCTACCGCCATCCTTCCACTTATTTCTGCTCCTAGCACATCCTACACGCCCCTCGGCCCTAACCTCAGCTCTACAATGATCCAAATCCAAGCTTCCACACGAATCTCCCATTTCACGCGCTTGATACCCCGAGTCCATCTCCATCGCCGCTCCCACACAGCGGCAACCGCCCCAGACCCGCACGAGGACTTGTTCCGGTACACCACAGGCCGCTGGCTTTGGGGCGAAGCGGAGCAGCTGCGCAAGCGCTACCGGCGCTTCAACGTCGTCGAGCTCCAGAATGCCGCGACCCGGGCGCTGGAGGGTTCTCCGAAATGCGTGTCGATGAGCAAGGTGTCGGAGGGAAATAGCAATCGCGTGTTTCGGCTGCAGATGGATGATGGGAGGGTGGTTGTGGCGAGGATTCCGATGCCGAATGCGGGACCGGAGAGGTATACTACTGCGTCGGAGGCTGCGACGATGGAGTTTGTGAGAGGCCTTTTTCTAATGGATTTTTCCTTTTTAAGCATCCAACGTTTTTCTTCTGAGGTTGTGGTTTTGCTGCTATGGCTTTGTTAACGGGGTGGTTTTTGTTATGTTGTGTAGGCTCGAACTGTCCTGGGTGCGCCTGTTCCCAAGGTATTAGCTTGGAATGCTACCTCCGTTGGGAATCCTGTTGAGGCGGAATATATCCTGACGGAGGAACCTGAGGGGACGCAATTGGGTGAGCTATGGCGCGACATGAAACCGTTTGAGAGGAAGACCCTCATTGAAAGCATCGTGGGCTTGGAGCAAAAGTTGCTATCCGTTGGGCTCAATCGGTACGGAAAGCATACTACGAGTTGAAAATGGGCAAGGAAAAAAAATCACTCGCTAACTTGGCTGATAAGCTCAGGGTCGATCTACTTTGCAGAAAGCGGCTTTGAGGGCTGCAAGACTGCCGAAATCATTACGGATGCTCCATCGAGTCTTAGGGATTATGTCAAGGATCGGTTTGTGATCGGGCCTTCAGTAGATGAAGAATATTGGGAGAACCAAAAGGCAAACATGGCAATAGACCGCGGTCCATGTGAGAAAACTTCCCACGTACACGTTTGTATGAGAAGCGGAGTCGATCGTCTAAACGGTCTTAAATAGGGGACACAGCAGAAGAATATGTAAAGGCCATTGCCCACCGTGAGATGGCATGGATTCCTCGATACGGAAGCGAATATCCTCGTGACGCCCGGTTTACCTATGATGATGGCCAGCAATCCCCCGAAGCACACATCGACTTGCTGCAACGATATTTATCAGTGATTTCGATGCTGTTGCCCAAGAAGCGCGACCTGCTTAGGCCTACGTTGTGGCATTATTGTATCGACGAGCAAAACGTGTTCGTCCGTAACGGGGTAGTCTCTGGCCTGGTAGATTGGCAGTCTACTTTGGTTGCTCCATTGGTCTTGCAAGCCCGAGTGCCATGGTTGGTGAGATATAGAAGGAAAAAAGTGTTTAAGCGCCCTGATAACTTCAAGGAGCTGGATGAAGCGGACCAAGAGAAAGTATTGACGCAAATCGCTCGCACTACTCAACAAGACTTTTACCTGACGCAGGCTGCTTTGGAAAATCCTCTCCTATCCCGTGCTTTGGATTTGCCTCAGTCTGAATTCTTGAAGTATCTCGTTAGTTTCGCTGGCTGGTCCTGGAATAACGACAACGGTTTCCTAAATTTGCGGGAGTCTTTACTCAAGGTTATTCGGTACGGCCTCTTTGATTGATGGTGCAGCTGATTGACCACTAACTTCAAGAATAGCCGATGGGAATTATTCAACATGGAAGATCCATGCCCCTATCGGTTTTCGAATGAGGAAATTGAACAACATCGCAAGGACGGCGAAGGATTCAATGAATATCAAGACTTCTGGGACGAATTAGAAGGTGTTGTCGACCGAGAAGGGTTCACATTCCCCGAAACCTTCGATGCTGCAGTCGATTTCTTCTCAGATCTCCGGGATGTCATGCTCAAGGAAGCTGAAGGGAAAAATCGTGAAGAGTTGGACCTCTGGACACGATGGGTTTTAGAACGCAAGCAGGAGAGGGAGGCCAAAAAATGAGCCAAGCTGATCATGTAGGCTCACTGACTTTGAACAGGTAACTAACTAAGCCACGGAAACATCTCCATTCAGCACGTTTTGCCTTCTGGGAACACCCCCTTGTATTATATCCACCTGCATGAAAAGCAACCGTGTCTCTGTTTTACCGCATAGAACCAAGTTGAAACCAAACATTCTTCTGCTATATTGAAGGGCCAGCTCGTTACGCCTTCCTGCCTCTATGGATAACAGATTCAAGAAAGACATTGCTTCAAGCAGGCATGAATAACTAATGAGCCAGAGGCCGGATTCAGATGAAGTTGTAGTTGTCTCTGGTGGGAATAAACATAGGAGTTAACTCTGCGTATGTAATCAGTTTAGTTAGTTAGAGTTGCTTGTTCGCTGTCAAGGTTGATCACCCTGACATTCTCCAAGACGTCAAGGATGTTTTTGACAGCAATTCACTTTTCACTCGTTACGGCTATTATATTGATTTTTCACTTTAATGATGCAGCATAACACTTTCTCATTTCTTTGAGCTGGATTTTACAATTATTTTCCTGCCATTGGTTCCGTATTCCCTTTCACCGTTCCCTTCGACTGGCTCGGGCTCTAGCGGGATTAACTACCGGAAGAACAGTCATTTCGGATTCCTATATATTAGACGGTGTTGCGCCACCTTCTGTTTGTCATGGGCATATCTGCGAGATAACGTTTTCATCTTAGAGAAGACTCGGGGTCTTAAATAGGCGTCGAGAACCTCCTGCTAGCAAAAATGGCTGAATGTGAGTTAATCTCAAGTCTGTTCCTCCCCCGGTTCAATGGCTGGAAGCGGGGATCCTGCAATCGAAATCGTATGGACAAAACTGATAATGGTTGTTAGATGTAGGGCCTCATATTTCCTCCCTAGCCGACGTCCCCGTCTCACTTTTGAGAGCAGAGTTAGAGCGGCGGAGCTTGAATACACGAGCGCAGGGAGTTGCGCCCGGTCAGCCGCAGCCGGGCACAAGGCCGGCTTGCGGTAGTACGACCAAGTCGGGATCATATAATACTCCAATTCATGTTATTGCGTTGTTTCTCATACTCGTTCTAAGCACGCTAGGTGGGTTTTATAGAGCCCAGTTTCGTCCTTATCCCGCTGAACGGTGGCTGACGTGGACTTGGAGTCTAGCTTGCTCGTTTCCTATAATTGCTCGCCGATTCCCTCGACTCCCGATTCCGCGGCGTTTTCTCTTTTTGTCCAGACATTTCGGGACAGGGGTCCTCATCGCAACGGCTTTTGTCCATTTACTTCCTACGGCATTCATTTCTCTCACGAACCCATGTCTCCCACATTTTTGGAATCGGGGTTATCCGGCTACTGCTGGGCTAGTCGCAATGGTTGCTGTGATGTTCGTGGTTACAATTGAAATGTTTTTTGCAATGAGAGGTGCAGGACACATGCATGGAAGCGAGTATGATACGCTGATGGACACGGCATCGCACGACCATCACCATGAGGATCTTGGTTCAAGAGGAGATGATGAGGACCTTGGCCACAACGCTCATATCTCTAGAATCCGACGTGGAAAGCGTCGAACATCTCGTGGTTCCCATCCGGTCTCAAGTGCGTCTGAAGAGAACCTTATAAACGGAGTCAGCCCGATGTCAAACAAAGACCTTGAGAGCCGACATCAGGTGAACGACGAAAGCCTGCCACTGGAAGAACTTGATCCTTTCCCTGATGACTCTTCCGATTTCGATAGTATTCCATCTAGGGCCAGCCATCCATCGCGCACTCACCGCCATAGCCACAGCCACAGCCACTTCAACACCTCCCGTTCACAGCACGCTCAGAAGCAACTGATACAATGCCTTCTTCTCGAAGCTGGAATCCTCTTCCATAGCGTTTTCATTGGAATGGCCCTCAGCGTCGCCACCGGTGCAAATTTCATTGTCCTCCTTGTTGCAATATCTTTCCATCAGACATTTGAAGGTTTCGCCCTCGGTGCGCGAATTGCCTCGCTCATACCGGATTTATTCCCGGCTTCTTCTCCCAAACCATGGCTTATGGCCCTGGCGTATGGAACTACCACCCCAATCGGCCAGGCGATTGGATTAGGCCTCCATACCCTGTATGACCCAGCAAGTGAAACCGGATTGCTGACAGTGGGGATGACCAATGCTTTCAGCAGCGGTCTATTGTTATTTGCCGGGCTAGTGGAGTTGTTAGCCGAGGACTTTCTGAGCGATAGGAGCTATGAGACGTTGAGAGGGCGGAATAGAGTCGAGGCATGCCTTGCAGTTGCCGGAGGAGCGGCACTCATGGCTTTGGTGGGCGCTTTTGCTTAATATTGTATATTTCCCTTTTTTTTTTTTTGAATATTTACCCAAGACTTTAACAAATTTCCCTGTAAATATGCAATGATATATGGGAGGGGCTTAGCACTGTATAATTGCTTTATTAAAGGCTTCTAATCGAAAGCTGGCTGACTAGAATTCTTTGGGATATCGAATAATTCTGAAAAATAGAGCAAGACATCATGGCACGGCGATGTGGACGCTGGCATTATGCTTATCTTATAATGTTAGCTGTCGCATTCCTTTGGAAATGCATCAATAACATCTCTACGAGAGCGTCATACGAAGTTGCAAAGATGTCGAAATTCACTGCAAGTATTCAACAACCATGGCACTAGCTCCACCACCACCATTGCATATGCCGACGCAGCCAAGCTTGCCCTTCTTTTCTCTCAAAACACCAAGTAAAGTCGTCAAAATACGAGCGCCGCTTGCACCGAGTGGATGGCCCAAAGCAACGGCACCACCATGGATATTAACCTTATCCTCTGAGAGATTGAGGAGTTTCAAATTGGCAAGTGCAACAACGCTAAAGGCTTCGTTGATCTCGAAAGCATCAATTGCAGATTGTTCGACACCAGCATGCTTCAAAGCTTTGGGGATAGCGAGGGACGGAGCGGTGGTAAATTTGCTGGGTGCTTTGGCAGCATCACCCCAGCCGAGGATTTTGGCGAGGGGCTTCAGATTGAGTTCTTTGAGTTTGGACTCGGAGACGAGAACAACAGCGGCCGCACCGTCATTGAGCGGGGAGGAGTTGGGGGCAGTGACGGTGCCAACGTTAGGAATGAAAGCGGGTTTAATCGCGCGGAGCTTGTCGTGATGAAGCTGTAAACTGGTTAGATAAAACAAATAAAGATTAGGGGGTTAGGAGCACTCACGTTTTTCGGCTCTTCATCTTTCTCGACGAGCGTCGCTGGCTTACCCCTGACGCCGGGGATTTCAATCGGGGCAATCTCAAAATCGAAACCCCCCGACTTTTGAGCGGCCTGTGCACGTTCATAGGTTCTGATAGCATACTCATCTTGCTGTTCCCGGGTGAAGCCGTAATCCTCAGCACACTCTTCAGCTTGAAGACCCATGAGTTCCTTCTTTCCATAAGCATCGGACAGGCCGTCCTTCATGATTCCATCGACAAGGGTCTGGTGGCCATATTTGGCACCATTTCTCATATTAGGGATGTAATGGGGGGTATTCGACATGGATTCAGCACCGCCAGCAACGACGATATCGGCGTTACCGGTCATAATGGTTTGCGCACCAAGGATGACGGCCTTGAGTCCGGACGCGCACACCTTGTTAACGGTGGTGCAGACAGTGGAGTCTGAGAGTCCAGCGCCGAGAGCACATTGTCTAGCAGGGTTTTGTCCAACACTTCAAGCAGTTCACGGTCAGGCCATTGTTTCGATCCACTCGGAACAGCATAACAAGCTTACTTTGCGGATAAGACGTTACCGAAGAACACTTCTTCTACATCTTCAGGATTGATTCCAGGGGCTCTTGCCAGTGCAGCTAAAAGACTTCTTGTTAGTCAAGCCAGAGATCCATGGTTGTTTGGGGATGCAGGCCTTCTACCTTTGATCGCATGGGAACCTAACTGGGGGGCCGTCAGGCTGGAAAGTGCACTATACGCATTTCAATTAGCATGCTAAGCTCCTGCGAAGTGTTTCGCCAGCCCAATAGCCCAGCAGGCCAGGAAATGGCCGTGGCTATTCCTGTGCTCGTTGTTTAGGCCGGGAAAGCTCCTCACCCTAGAAAGGAACCGAGTGGGGTACGGGCAGCGGAGACAATATAGACTGGAGGACGGGAAGACATTTTCGGTGCAGAGATCAGAGAGTGAAAAAGGATGTCAAAAAGAATAGGAAAACGAGAGCTGGATGTTCAGATGGAAGAAAGAGAAGCAGAATGGATTCAACGAGGGATATCACTTCGAACTATTGTTGGGATGGGAAAGCTGACTGGTGGCGGAGCAATTGGGCTTTTGTAGGTGGATGGCAACTTTTCGAGAGCACTTCTTTTACTTTTCAACAACGACGCATCCGATTCTCAAGATTTGCAAATCAGCTTTGATATCGAATTCTCGATCGCAAAAACCTCAGTTTCTCTCTCTTTTTGAGCGGCGAGATTTTGTTGAGATCGTAACGTCATTACGAGGTTGATCGAGATGTCAGTACGCAACTGGCGGCGGGGCTTGTATGGTATGGTAAAGCAAGCTCCTCGCCGCTTTGGGCCTAGCCCCCAATAAGGTTCCGCCAAGAACCCGTCTGGATTACATAAGTAGTCCATGAATTCCTCGCGTTGAGATGAACAAACGGACGAGCAGCAGTATTCGCTTCTGTACTTAAGTTCCTGCAGGTGTGGTGTCGGTGGATCAGTCGAAGCTATTTTGCTTTTCGAGTCGTGCTTCACAGTGTGATACGACCCGTGCTCCTTGTGCCGGGAGAACCGTTGCAAAGTGGATTGAGTGACCGCGCTCTTTCAAGATGGACGACCTCTACGACGAGTAAGTGGGCATTTCGGCATGTGTACTTTTAAGCGCATCATCCATTGTTAAAAATGCGCCATCTTTGCTAATGCCGTTTGCATAGGTTTGGAAACTACATCGGAGGCGCGGAAGAGAGTGAGGAGGAAGAGCAGCATGGCGAGGTGCCCGCACGGGCATATGCCTATGAATCGGAGTCGGAGGAAGGAGAAGAAGCTTCAGCTGCTCCGGACCAGCAATTGATGGAAATAGATGGTGAGGCGGGAAGCGCGGAAGCAGTGATTTAACTGTTCACAGGCTGATGTTGAATCTTGATTCTAGAACAGGGCCCCTCGAATGCCGTCGTCCTTCATGAAGACAAGCAATATTATCCTACCGCGCAACAGGTTTACGGGACTGAGGTTGAAACCTTAGTAGAGGAAGAAGATGCACAACCATTATCCCAACCTATCATCGCCCCCGTGCAACAGAAGAAATTTGCCGTACAGGAAGCAGATCTACCCCCGGTGTTTTATTCGCGCGAGTTCATGACGGATATGTTGAATTTCCCCGACCAAATACGAAATATTGCGCTAGTGGGCCATTTGCATCACGGAAAAACCGCCTTCATGGACACCCTAGTAATGGAGACGCATGACATCGCCGCGAAACTCGATCGAAGGACAGGAAAAGCAAGGGATGAACAGCTACGATACACTGATGTGCACCTCCTTGAACGGGAAAGGGGCCTTTCTATAAAATCGTCGCCAATGAGCCTGGTATTACAGGGGACGAAGGGGAAGTCCTACCTGCTCAACATCTTGGATACACCCGGCCATGTCAATTTTGTCGACGAAGTAGCAGCTTCACTCAGATTGGTCGATGGCGTTGTTCTAGTTGTGGATGTGGTGGAAGGCGTCCAGATTAACACTGAACAGATCATCAAATACGCTGTCCTCGAAGATCTTCCTCTCACGCTGGTCGTGAATAAAATGGATCGCCTGATTCTTGAACTCAAGCTACATCCAACCGATGCTTATTTCAAGCTCAAACATGTGATCGAAGAAGTCAACACAGTTATCGAGAAAACACTACCTGGGCAGGGAGAACGGAGGAGACTGAGTCCCGAGAAGGGCAATGTGGCATTTGCGTGCACTGCAATGAACTGGTGCTTTACCCTTCAATCATTTGCGAAGATGTACGCGGATACATACTCTAAGATCGACATCTCTGAATTCGCCATTCGTCTGTGGGGAGACATCTTTTATAGCCCAAAGAGCAGGAAATTCACAAGAAAAGGGGTAGAAGAGTCTTCGAAACGGTCGTTTGTCCACTTCGTTCTGGAACCCATTTATAAAATATTCTCCCATACGATAAGCGAGAGCCCAGAAGATCTGAAGGAGACCCTTGCCACGCTTGGAATCAGCTTAAAGCCCTCACAGCTCAAATCAGATGCAAAGGTTCTTTTGAATTTAGTATGTGAACAGTTTTTTGGGCCTGTTGGGGGCTTCGTGGATATGATCGTGGAACACATTCCCTCGCCATTAGAAGGTGCCCCGAAATTTCTTGAGAAATATTATACTGGCCCACTCGACACAAAGGTTGCCGCTGGAATGTCTTCCTGCGACCAAAACGGCCAGCTCGTCGTTCATGTCACAAAACTATTTAATACCGTTGACGCTGCGGGCTTTCACGCGTTTGGGAGAATTATGAGTGGCACGGCTCGCCCTGGTCAACAAGTCAGGGTTCTGGGGCAGGAGTATACGGTTGATGATGAAGAAGACATGCTTGTTGCCACAATAATAGACACCTTTATTGCTGAATCTCGGTACAATATACCTACAAGCGGCGTTCCTGCTGGAAACTGGGTGCTTTTAAGTGGAATCGACAATTCAATTGTCAAAACAGCTACACTAGTCCCGCTCCGCCTGGAGGACGACGAGGATGCGTATATTTTCAAACCAATCCACCATATGACCGAATCCGTCTTCAAAGTTGCCGTTGAGCCCATCAATCCTTCCGAACTTCCTAAGATGCTAGAAGGCCTCCGAAAAGTCAACAAGAGCTATCCCCTTATCTCCACAAAAGTTGAAGAATCTGGAGAGCACATTGTTCTTGGAACCGGCGAGCTCTATATGGACTGCGTACTCCACGATCTGCGCCGACTGTATGCTGAGATGGAGCTCAAAGTCTCAGATCCTGTTACGAGGTTTTGTGAAACGGTCGTTGAAACTTCCGCCATAATGTGTTATGCCATGACACCCAATAAGAAAAATAAAATCACAATGGTCGCTGAACCTTTGGATGATGGCATCGCTGAGGATATAGAAGCTGGCCATGTCCGTATCCGAGATCCAACGAGGAAGGTAGCTAAATTCTTCGAGGAGAAGTATGACTGGGATAAGTTGGCCGCTCGAAGTATCTGGGCATTTGGACCTGACGACATGGGGCCTAATATACTCCAGGACGACACTCTACCGTCGCAGGTTGATAAAAAGCAGCTTGCGACAGTAAGAGACTCTATCCGCCAAGGATTTAGCTGGGGTACCCGCGAAGGCCCGCTGTGCGAAGAACGTAAGTTCATCTAACCTCTTCTCCCCTTACACTTCATCGCGATATTAACTTGCGCCTGTCCAGCCATCCGAAATACCAAATTCCGCCTCACAGACATTTCACTCGCTGACCAAGCCATTTTCCGAGGCGGAGGTCAAATCATCCCGACCGCCCGACGCGCCATTTATTCCTCTTTCCTCATGGCGTCCCCCCGCCTCATGGAACCAATATATACCTGCTCCATGATCGGTCCGGCTGACTCGGTTGCGTCCATTTACACTGTGCTCTCACGGCGGCGAGGTCATGTCCTCACCGATGGACCTATCGCCGGCACGCCGCTGTATTCAGTCCGCGGGTTAATACCTGTGATCGACTCGTTTGGCTTTGAGACAGATCTTAGAATACACACACAAGGTCAGGCAACGGTATCATTAGTGTTTGACAAGTGGAGCGTCGTTCCTGGTGATCCGTTGGATAGGGAGGTGAAGTTGCGGCCTCTAGAGATGGCCAGCGCCATGGCGACGGCGAGGGATTTCGTTCTCAAAACAAGAAGACGGAAAGGGTTGGCAGAGGACGTTACTGTGAGTAAATTCTTAGAACCGGAGCTGTGGAAGGGATTGAAGGAGAGCGGAATTCTTGGAGAAGGGTAGATTTGGGGTAGAAAAGTGTACTGTACTATAGGAACTGGGGATCTCAGAGCAAGAGACCGAATAATAGCTATTTACACGCTAGCTACTTTTGAAGAGGCCTAAAAGCGATGTTGCTGTAATTGACGAGAGACAAAATCAACGAAATATGCCACCTAGTTGCATCTTACCAGAAATATCAGAAACGCCATAACCATGCAATTATCCCATAGCCGTCTCATCCCGTTTATTTGCATAACTCCAACATTTTGTCAATCAAGCTCATGAGCGCGGTGTTTTCCGCCGCAGCCGCAACCCTCTCTTTATCTGCTAGCTGCTTATTTGTTTCCTCGCCCGTGCTATGCGTTCCCTCTTTGATTTTTACTTCAATCCTAAATCGTGGTGGCAAGCTCTGTTCCAGTCGGACCCGAACACCCAGCCCAATCACAGTGGCAAGACTGCAATGGGTGATGGTTGGCGTGACTAACACAGTGACCTTGCGAAGAGGCGAGGAAGGGTTCTGGGGCAAGGCCGGGGTGATGGAGATGTCCGGAAGCGATACAACAGCAAGTTCGCCAAGGGATATGGGATGTTCAGGGTCCATGATGGTAGATATTAAATCTGTCGGATGTTGATGCGCGTCAGCATTGGGCTATAGATGAGAAACTGGACGCAAGAAATGACGCAGGGTCAAGGGCGTACCGTATATCTCCTGCTCATCAATCGGCTCTTCAATGTCGTCGTCAGTCTCTATGCTATTTGTTTCACTCTCCCACTCCTCGAGATAAGTGCCAAACGGGTCATCCTTCCAAGGTGGCGTAACAAAATTGCTGCTCGCAAAAATCGTCCCGTCAAACAGGTCATCTTTTCCAGACGGCGACGTTGCCTTGTGTGGAGATTGGCGTTTTGGCAAGTCGGCGGCACTGATGATTTTGGGATTGACGTTCTGGACGCTCTGCATTATGGCTGATATTGGACGGTCCGTCGTCGTTCCCAGAGGAATGGATACGCCTCTCTCACGCTGCCGATGCACAAATTCTCTCTACCTCGCTTAGGTAGGTGACTATGCAGTGAAAACAGTAAGATATTTACGGCGAGGCAAGTCCCAGGTTCTCGCTTTTCAAGTAGAGAATTCTTCGCTGAAAGCAGTAATGTGCAGACGGCTGTTTCAAGTCACTCTCCCCCAACCGTCAGGCACAATGCATTGACTCGGAGGGCAGAAGCAGGCAGAGGAAAATGCAGGTCCAGTTTCGCATAGAGCGAATTGCTAAGATCAACACGAACGGAGGGTCTTCGTGTGATCACTGCCCGTTGGGGGCGCAGAGCGTCGGGATATAGCGATTAGGTAAGCGGGGATTTGCTAGTGGGGGTGTACTGTCACCGGCTTACAGGACAAGCGTATCGTTACCGGCGTTTAGGCCTAATCCGGTTAGAGCCACAGGGCCTTAACTTTAACCTGCCACCGCTTTCTTTCTGCCTGGAAGCATGGACGAACTATTATTTGATAGCACAGCAGCAAGGTGCATTTGACGGGCCTCGAGTCTTGCTTTGGCGTTGCATTCATCCTAGCATTGGGTTTATCTGCCAGGGTCGTGTGATTTCGAATACCTCTCAGAGGGCCAGCTCCAGCAAAGATCGGAAAGGGAATGGCCCGGCGAGTTGTGACCCTTGTCTCCCAGGCCGGTGGTCTCACGTTTCAGACCATCATGGGCACAATTTGTCGGCCTTGAACTCGGATACCAGTATCGAAATGTTTTAATGGCGCAACTTGGCTTTATCTTTGTGAATACTCATGCAGCTGCAGGGCCGCACGAACCAGAGTGCTGGAGCTGTACCACATCACATGAGGTTGTTTCATGAGGAATGCTATGCTCTTGTGCCCCTTCGTCGTTTCATAACATAGACACTTGTCATGACAAGCAAAAGAAGCAAGAAGTGGATGGTATAGTTTTGGATCAGATGGCACAAATTCTGTGCTGTACACAAAGTACATTGTGACAATCTGCTGTTGAGGCTTTGAGTTGTCGTCATCGAATTGAAAGGGGCAGTGATGGAGTCTGTCTGTTGATTATTAGCTAACTACCATTCACACATGAGGAAATGGTTGGCCAGCACCAAATTCCCACTAGGTGGCAGAGACCAACATCCTGAAATCCACTCAATGCTATCGCCATACCATCAAGAACAACAGGAGTGTGCAGAAAGGCCAAGTTGCGGGATGTTTCATGATTCTCCAACACAAATCCGGGCAAACTCAGGAGTAAGGACACTCGTCAAACCGCAGCAAAGACAAGGGAAGCTAGAGGGATGACATCCGAATGAGCTCCATGTCCTCAATTGTACGTACTACCATAGCCGAGTTCGAATTTGAGCTATTGACTTCTTCCAGACAACTGAAAAGCGTTTCAAGATGAATCACACCCGATCCCGGGAATAACAAACATGTCCGCACAATGCATTTGGGGGGGCTGTGGCAAACAACATTCGGAAACAAGTGGTAGGGCTGACACACGCATTTTATCGAGCTTCTGGCCCAGCGGAAAGCCAACTTTGCTTATCTCGACAAGGGTGTGTGGCTAAGGGGCCAATCGTTTATTCTGGTCTGGCACGGTTGTCTTCCCAATGCTGGGCGATGATGGGGTTGGAGAGCAACCAACAGCGAGCCGCTCTGCTATTAGTTTGCTAAATCAACCTTGCTTGGACCCTGCCTACCACTTAACTAGTTACGAGAGACATGAATGGCTGCGTCGGGGCCAAGTCGACACCCATGTCTCAAGCATCAGTTGCGACACAAGAACCTCTAACATTCGCCATTTCCCTAACAGATCTTCAATTGGTGCCCGGGAAACAGAAGAAATTCTTTATTCGGGTGTTTTAGAGCTGCGAAAAGGGGTCGTTGTGCGAGCAAAAGGGAGAGGCCGCCAGCAATCTCTGCAACAATCGGTAATGCGTCAACGAGCGAATCACCGTCCGTGCTCTTCGCCAAATCTCCTAAGCGCTGACTGCACCGGCGCATGTGGGGTTGAGATTGGTCGACAGCAGCCGGGTTGCGTTTGGCCGACTGAGTTACATCGCTAGTAACAGAGATTTGAATCCTGGCTGTCTTAAATAACTAGTAAACTGGTTAGTGAGTTAACGAGTTTACGTTGCCAGAGAAGAGTTGCACGAGCCAGAAGCCATGGAGAAAACATTCGTCCATCCTTGATGAAAGACCTGATCTTTCCAGGGCTTAAGTGCAATGCTTCAGGTCTTCGAGACAAATCCAGGTTATTATCCCCGAATCGCACTTCGCTATGGAATCGCGCCGTTTAGTTGTGTCATGTATCAACTTTCGTCGGTCAGAGCCAGGTGTACGAATTCAAATATCAAATAACTACCCGGCCAGAAGGCTTTTGCCGAAGCTGACAAGCTCTTTCGCGGCCCGGTGCGGCAGCGTCGTGAAGTTTGGTTGTGGGTTCATCGATCAGCCACATCTGTGCATGCTCTGGAGACATGCAGGTAATCCCTGCAGGGCTTTAACTCCGGGGCCATACATAGGTTCCATAAAAGGCATCATAACTTGTTGGCGTATTACTGTTGCCAGGATAGGGCAACTCAAGTATGAGGAGCTCGTCTCCGTGAAATGCGCCGCTTGTGATGACCTAGTCCTGGGCCGGAATCATTCTTGAGCAGGTTTGCGGCGGGCCACAAGTGCGAGCAGTATATGCGAGCACCACCGCCGCCATGAGCCGCCCTTCCCTGTCGATATTTGCTTGTCCTTCACGGCATCGAGAGACAAAAATAGCATCGCGACACTAGTCCGTTTCGGGCAATCTCAATGTCACGAAGACTCTCAGCGGGCTCAGACTGTTGGGGCCAATGTATTCGGCGGTCTCATGGACTGATCTTCTGCCTGACAGCCAATGTATGCCCATGCTTAACTGTTGGAACCCAGAAATCAAAAGATGCTGTGCAGGACAAGTGCCTGCAGCCCTCAAATGTCGATCAGGTTTTGGTCAGGGCTGTCCCCTAGGCTGCTTATTTACATCTTCAGGTAACAAGCCTGCATCAGTTCATGCTGTGCGCTCGCATCTCCAGCCGTCGATGCTCCTAGACTTGAGCTTCCCGCTCGCGCCTGTCTGTGGAGCCTACCGCCCTTGTGGCCCCCAATCCCCTCGCATGGCGGTCTTCAACCCTTGATCATGGCTATGTTGGTCAATGCAGCACTCCAGTCCCTTACGCAGGTACGTCAAACTAGCCCCTGTGCGCTCCGCTCTTTGCCCGCTTCGTGGGTTGTCTAGTCAGTTACAATTAATCTTTTAGGTCTGATATAGATTGTTTCAAGTCTGCAGCCATCCAGTAATGGCTAGCTGCCGGGGCCCATAGCCTGACTGTTCCCTGCTGAAGGCCACTTTTTCTACCCCCAAATCTGTCCCCAAAATTCGCCGACTTTTGCCTTTTCGCAGCTATGTACGTCACCAGGATCATGTCGTACGTTCCTCTTCAGTCGGTCAATTTATATAATCCTCTTCGGATCCTCCCACAACCTATCTGAGTCAGTCGATAACGCTGCTGTCCCTCCAACGGAGACTTTAATTTCGTATTTATCTTTCTAGACTCCTTCATTCACACTCGTTCTTGGACCAGAGCTTTGCACATAATATTCTTCCTTCCCAACATTCCAGCGGCTTTTCAAGACGCTCCCGACCCTCTCAGCTTAAGCCAACATCATTTTGACGCAAGATAATACTATCGATAACTGCACATCCTGCGCTCGTTTGTTTCTTTGTGGCTTCCTTTATCCGTTGACCGCCTGGAAGCCTTCTCCTACCATAACTCCACGTTTCCGAAACCGATATTTGAACCATAATATCTGCCGGGAAAGCTTGATCAATCTTCTAGCAGCTTCACTAATCAATTTCCACCGAAAAGCCATAATGCAACCATTCAATTTTACTGTTGGAAACTCCTCTCCCCGAGAGGGTCTTAGAAGTATTTCCCCCATTTTTATTTTTTTATTTTAAGAACAACCGCTAATGGTTATCTCAAGGCTACGTTTTTGTTGATGAGCATAATAGACATAAGCGCCTCAAGGGTTGGTCTTTGATCCGTCGGTCTATACATTAAGCGAATGTGCTAACTAGATTCCAGTGACGAGAGCCTGCAGCGGTTGCCGGAAACGAAAAATAAAATGCGATTCTGCAACAAGTAATATCTGGCCTTGTGCGGCTTGTAACAGGCTGAAAGTCAAGTGCTTTCCACCGAATTGGGGCAATCAGCACGAAAGCTCTCTGTTTGGGCAGGACTTGGGGGCTTTACGATCATTTGCCCAACCTGATACCTTCCAACCCTTAGGATCCCAAGCTTCTGCCACACATCACATCCACAATCCGGAGCAATTCCATTTTGAATTCGCTCTTGATGGATTCCATGCAGCGCAGTCGGTTGGTAACAACGTCGCTCGGTTAGCGCAACCACAACCGCAACCGTACCTTGGTCATTCCGAAAATCAGATTCATTTCGTTACATCCGACGTGATGTCAAGAAGCAGCTCTTTGCAGGAACCCTTTATTTATACTCCACTTAATACCAATATTGCTAATCTCGTTACTCCATCCGCTAATTCGTCGATGCCCACTCCTTCACCGTCGGTTTGCCCTCTATCGCCACGTCCTTTGCCCTCACAAGAACTACAGCCAACCCCGGTGATAGAGCTCAATCGCCCCCCGATTCAGGATTTAACGGATTGTTTTGGTCCTTTAAAGGTTGATGATAGTGGGATTGGTAATTTATCTTCCTCAGTTATGATATAGTCTAATCTAACGGTGTCAATCTAGCTCAGTATATTAGCCAGCAATCACGGATTGAGGGATTACCTACTCCTACAATCTCGTGCCCAGAAGATGATACGCTATTATCAACTTATACGGAATCAAATGGGACCCTTGCTATCCCGGAGGAGCTAATGCCGGGCGAAGAGGAGGCGCATAAGTATTTCGAAGTATTTTTCGACAAAATCCATCCCTACATTCCCGTGATTCACAGGGACGACTTTTATCGACAATGGGAAGCCGATAAGACAAAGATCCCTTCCCTTTTGCTCGAAGCAATATTTGCTTGTGCCGGAATGGCATCCCACGACCAAACAAAAGGGATGCGATGGCTCACTCTAGCAAATAGTATGTGTTTAGAATCGTCGTGGATGATCAAGGTGTGCTGACTTCATTAGGACATGAGTCAACCTTCCTCGAGGCCCCTCGGCTCAGTACAATCCAGGCATTATTGCTGTTGCTGAAGGCGCGTGAGGCGGTGCCAAAGAATGGATATTATTATCGATCCTGGCAATTGGTGAAAACAATTGTTTGCATGGCTAAGGACCTTGGTCTTCATGAACATCACAATTACCACAAAGATGGTGAACCTTGTGGCATGGAACCTGTAGACTGTCTTGTCGCCACCAGAGTTTGGCAAACACTTGTCATTGTTGAGGTGTTAATCGGTGCTCCACAAGGTTAGTGAAAGAGCAATTTACTTCTCTCACCTGGATATTTGGTCACTAACCTTTGGTACATGTGCAGGGCTCAATGACTTTGCTGTCGATGTTGAAACTGTAGATATCGGAACTACCTGGAATGTTTCCGGCTTAGACGCATATGAAATGGAAAGATCTCGACAATACGCTTATCTAGTGCAGAATGCGCTGAATATGAGGCGATTTATCGACACTCATAAACAATCGAAGAGACAAAGTGATGGGCTCAAGGACCCTCGTTTTACGGCGAATAATAATGCGCTTGACGAATTGATCGCCAATTTGCCTGCGGATCTCCAAGTTGTATTTCCAACAGAGGGTTCTTCACCTTGGCTTTCGTCACATTTCATGGGTAATTTGAATGTGCACTTTCATCTCAGTGTTATATTACAGCATCGTTCGCAGCTTACTACCGCGAGTGATGGTTCGCGTCCTACTTCTTGGAGAACCCATATGACTCGGTGTTATTCGTCAGCCAAGGCTATCTATCATCTGCAAGACGCTATCATTTCAACCAGCGGCCTAACTAGCCTGAGCTACATGCAAAGGGGAATCCATTTCACGGTGTACTGCATATTGACGTGCCTGATGGTGCATTCGGTAAGTTGACAGCGAAAAGGATGTCACGGATCACATACTAATTACTAATAATGGTTACCACAGGCAGTTCTTTCATCCTCAGACGTGGAGCTATATTCTGATGCGGCAGTGTACTTCTCGCGGCATATGCGCCTCCTCGAGCAATGCACCAAGAAATGGTCACTACCAGACATTCAAGCACAACTAGATATCGTGCGAGCAACATTATCTGTGGACACCACGAAACCTTTTGAGCTCAAATCATTGGCGACCCAAGGTATCCCCGAACAATCACTGGCTTCGAAGCCTCTGCAGTTGCACATAGATGTTCCCGGGAACAAAAGCGTGTTAGAGCATTCTGCCAGTACCGTAAATGGGCTATGCACTTCATCACCTCCGATGGTGTTCGAAATGCTGTCAAGCTGTACAGATATCGACCCCCAGTTCGTCACCTATCTGGATGATGGAATCAACTGGGATCCAACTCGCCTAGTCACGTAAGTCATAAGGCTTCTAATTATCCTAAGGGGCATGTGGCTAACAAGTCTTCCTTCTTTCAGACAATGGGACTTGGAACTCTCGAGTAGAAGTCTAAGTCCGGCGTCTCCAGAATCAGTAGTGACACCTAATCGCAATGCTATTGACCACATCTTTCCCATCCAGTTTGACTCCACGCCTGGTTCGCCTTTTCAGAAGGAGGCGCTTTATTGCACATATGATTTTGAACAATCGCTTATGACCACCGTTGATCAAAAATGGGACGGCGAGATCTCCGGTATTTATACATCAGAGGGGCTGAAGAGAAAATGGGAAGGAACAGACACCTTCCTGGAAGAGCCATTGGCGACGCAGAGGGTTTAGAGTGAAGCGCAGGCTGCTCCAATTTTTATTCAATGTATCAAAGGCAGGCTCCTTTGCGGGATCTAATGTACTGTGGATCGGGCATTTTGTATCTTTTTGGAAAATTTCCAACAGTACTCAGGGTATTCTTAACTCGTGAATGTATAATGGAGAATTGTTTTCCCACCTGTCCCTATCGTATGGACTCCGTAGTCGGTAGCGATTATACTATGGCTTTATTGGGTTCGTTCGGCTAATACAGCAACTTCTATGCATGAACGTGTATCAGTTGACCTAGTATGTTTCTTTTTCAGAGATGTCCTCAGAACTGCGTGTGGCAAAGAAAATCAAAGGACACTTTGCTCCTTCTACTACCCCCACTTTCATCACTTGACATAAAGAGAGCTCGGTTTTGCTGGCTAAAAGGTCCAGACGCTGCGTCCTGCTTGCGAGCAGTATAATTTCGATACATGTGTATTTCTGTCAATATTCAGAACGGTATCATAAACCCCACGGTTACACTCTTCTCAAGCGGCAGACACAGCAGGCGGTATAAAAGAGCGTGGGTCCCTCATGCGACGAAACCCGATATAGCCTTTAACTCTTTGTGAAAGTGTAGTTCACCCGGTTACTCAAAGCCATGTCGAGATCTCGTTCATCCTCTGCGGCTCACGCCAATCCGCTCATCTCGAGATCTGATAATCCTCGCTTTATCTCCCGGTAGTGGTTTCAGTTCGTCGTTTGGATCAACTGCGCCAGACACGTTTTCGCTGTTCTTGCTGTTATTTTGCTCCTGAGATTGCTGCTCTCGTTCGCGGAGCAGACGGGATTCTTCAAAGGAGAGAATGTCTTCGGATGTGACGGTGATGACAGTTGGTTTGCGACGAATCATATTCTCGAGTGCTGTCCGCGCGACGCGGGCTCGAAGTGGCTGAACGATTTGGTTTCTCTTCCGCAGCCTAAGGCTTTCACAAGCGAGGGCTAGGTATCAACACGCGTAGAAAAAAAAGGGCTTTGCCTCCTGAGATAACCGTTGTAGAGCATGGCTTTCGCTCGTCGTCGCTGAGTTGAAGTTGCCAAGCGAGTTATTATTGCTGATTAAGCAAATATCAGGTGACCTCGAGCTTTGGAAAGATTTCAACCGACAAGCAAATCCGACGACCAGATCCGCTCGAGTCCATTGCGGCGTGGATATCGGGAAGTGGAATGTGAAAATGGCAGCTGGCTTAATTCCCAGGTGCTATACGGCGCCCGCGCGGCAGTTAAGATGCAGAGTGGTTACTAGTTTGGGAAACGCACGGCAATTCTCTTCAACTTCTACAAATGGGGATGATGCCTCGAATGGTATGGACTTTGAACCCTGGCATTAAATTGAAAGTCGTCTCTGTCAGCACTGGATCAAAACATTAAATCGAATCTTTCTGAACAGGTCCCCCTCGACGCCCCCCGACGGCAGGCTTCGATCAAACCGCCCGTCGCCAAAACACAAAGTCTCTTCTCCAGAATGTTTTTACAAAGTCATCCCCCTCCTCTTCCAACCGCCCGGCGCATCGACCTTTTGACCCCCAATCTTCTTCCGGTCCGATAGACGCCCGCTCCCTTGCCGCACAAGTCCCGCAATCCGGGCAGGGTCAAGGCATCATCCGACGTGCGCCACTTTCGTTCAAAAACCTCCCTCAAAGACGCCGACCTGGCACGAATCAGAATATATTAGCGGCTGCGAATGCTCTCTCGCGCAGGCCGCGTAAGCAAGGCGGCCAAAAGCGTGTAAACCGTCGCTCCGGGCGGAAAACATCCGGGAATAGAGGCGAGGAGGCTCTCGATGAATCGGTCAAAGCCTATGATTTTGAAAAGAAAGAAAATGCTTGCAGGAGCCCGGTACAATACAACCCAGAACCCTACAGCATGGATATGCTGAAACCTACGTGGCCAGCTTTGCCGATGAGTGGAGGGGATAGTACTGTCGCCAATGCTGGGAGCGTGGCAGAGAAGTTAAATTGGATGGGTGCTCGATACCTCAATTCTTTTGAACCAGCCCCAGAGTTGGCTCAGCGGATACTGGATGGAAAGAGGGTTTTGTTTAGGAGTAGCGAAGAGAAGGCAGAGGTCCTGGAGTTGCTGAAAACTATGATTGCGGCAAACGCACAAGAAAAAACAGAACGCAAGGGGAAGGTTATCAAACCCAAGGAAGTGAGCTTTAAAGCCGTGGCCAACGAAGAGAGGCAGAGAATCGTTGCTGCAGTGGTCCAAGGAAAATACGACCAACCACTCGTGGATAAAGCCAAATATGGAGGTTCTCCGATCGTTGCGAATGTCGTCAGGAATTTGACCAACAACGGGACGTATCATTCTGTGCAGGCCAAGAAGTTTATGGAGAAATTCATGAAAGGCCTACCCGGTCGCTTGACCAGTCCGCAAAAGGCGGCCTAGATAACGTTGTTGATATTCGACGATTGTACTATTAAATCACGAATTTGTATATTTCCACCCTTTTTATTTCATGTTGATCAAGTTTGTAGATTTTCTAGAACAGGACTAAATGGACTACTTTATGATACAATCGCTCAGTTCCCAAGACCGAAGTTGACTTCCACCCATGCGAAATCTCCTATCAGGCGCAGTAAGGAGTTGAAATCTATACTATACCAGCTCTACGACAAACTGTCTAATCTCTCTCAAGAGCCTTTTTAGCCGCCTCAAACGCATCTTTCACTTCTTTTTGACCCTTTGCCGTAATCTTCTCCATTTGTTCCAATGCCTTGTGCAGATCATCGGGCCTCACAACTTTCTTATTGCCCGCTGCCTTGAATTTCTTATTCAAGTTCGCTCGGGCGTTCTTCACCGTCGTCGAGGCCTTTTCCATGGCTGCCTTGGCCTCCTTGAGGACTTGATCCCGGGACTCACGGGTTGGGGGTGGGATAGGAACGTTAAGTTGGAGTTTGTTATGTGGATCTTGCTGAGGATTAAGTGAGAGAGAGGGCATGGCCTGGAGAGCGGATGTGACCGGTTTCGCGTACTATAGAATTTTAGGGTCTAGTCAGCTTCCCAAAGGAGATAAAGATTGGGACACAAAAGCATCGGGGCATGTAGAGCAGGCACCTACATCTTCTTCCCCCAGCAGAATTGTAATCGTCCGCCCTCCCTTTGGAATAACCTGGGCTAGCTCATTTAATTTCACAGATTCTTTCCCTGTCGAACCACTTTTGACCGTGACCCGCACGTTCTCAATGAGCTCCGGGTTCAATCGTCCGCCTGGTCGGAGTTTAGATATGTCCTCCTTTAGACGTGACACAGCATCCTGGATGCCATTGGTCAAGGACGAAAAATCCAGAGGGTCTTCAGCACCGGCGGAGCTTCCTGCAGAAGATTCTTCGGCGGCGCGAGAAGATTTATCCTTTTTCTTTTTGGAGACGGCAGGAGTAGTGGAGAATAGGCGGGTGTTCCGTAGTGTTCGGATTGGAACTTGAGTATTGAGTAAACGTAGAGGTGCGTTCAGCGACATTTGGGACCTTGCGTTGTGCTCGTGGAGTTCATGGAATATGAGCCTGGGAGTTCTAGCGACATGATTGCTTCGGTACAACGTGCGCGCAGTGCCGGCATAGGCTATTCTAAATGGAGGAGACATATTTGATGTGGGATATCGGGTTGTGCTTCGTTGGCTCAGGAGGACGGAGCGCGGTGCTGTTGGGGAACAACATGAGCTTCCGGAACAATGCCAAGCCCAGTCTTTGGGTGGAGCGGAACGCGGAGCCATATCTGTATGCTGATAATCAGCTGTCCGGAGAAACTACGCTTGAGTTGATATTTTGATCGAGCGACTTAATACTTCAAGTACACAATAATGGAGATAGAATTGACAGAGTCTATCCATTCGCAAGTCGTGAAAGAAAGCTCCCGGGTCGCTACCTACAGCGCTGGATCTGGCATCTCAAAGTAACAGCAAGGAAAGCCAAACTATAGGAAAACTACCTAATCAAAAACATTAAAAAAACGCGCATATCCCTTTTTAAAAAGCCCATAGAACAGTCATGCAAGAAACATTAGAAAAGAAGTCACCCATCCCATTCATGCATTAGGTTTCATATCAGGTAAAAGTAGGAAGATTTGTCATCATATGCATGTCTGTCTGAGAACGCGGGGAATCTCTTTTTTTTTTCTTTTTTGGCTATATTTGATAGGTGGCTGCGTTTATCGTGTGGCCATAGCCTTTGTGATGAGTCTCTTGAGGGCGAGCTCTTTCTTCTTGAGGTCTTCGGGAGAGGACTCTTCGATCTCAAGCTGTGCCATGGCGTCACTGAGGGCGGATTCAATCTTATCCTTGGTACCACGCTTGATCTTAAGGGACATGGATGGGTCGGAGACGATCTCTTCGACACGAGTGATGTATGATTCGAGCTGCTGGCGGGCTTCGAATTTCTTGCTGAATGCTTCGTCGGAAGACTTGAATTTGGCAGCCTCTGCAGGAGTGATCAGTTCCTATTTGACTAGGACTAGAGTTTGCTTAAGTGAGAGAAACTTACCGCTGATCATGTTTTCAATCTCAGTGCTGGACAATTTGCCGACAGCATTGGAGATGGTGATGTTGGCGCTGCGACCAGAAGATTTTTCAGTGGCAGTAACCTTCAAGATACCGTTGACGTCGACCTCAAAGACCACCTCGAGGGCAGCCTCACCAGCCTTCATTGGTGGGATAGGAGACAAGGTGAATTCGCCCAAGGAAGTGTTGTCATCGCAGTTGGTACGTTCACCCTGGAACACTGGGAACTGCACGGTGGTCTGGTTGTCGACAACAGTGGTGAATGTACGCTTCTTGATGGTTGGCACGGTCTGGCCACGGGGAACAACAGGAGCGAAAATGTTGCCTTCCATAGCAACACCAAGGGAGAGAGGCACAACATCCAAAAGAAGGAGATCTTGGGTATCAGCGGAGGTAGCTTGACCGGACAGGATACCAGCTTGGACAGCGGCACCATAGGCGACAGCCTCGTCAGGGTTAATGCTCTATTGATAGCGTCAATGCTAGCCCACATAATGATCCAAATGTTTATTCATTCTTACCTTCTCAAGCTTCTTGCCATCGAAGAAGTCGCTCAACAACTTCTGGATGCGGGGAATACGAGTAGAACCACCGACAAGAACAATCTCGTCGACCTTGCTCTTGTCCAAAGCAGCATCCTTAAGCACTTGCTGGACGGGGTCCAGAGTTCCGCTGAAGGCCTTGGCGTTCAAGTCTTCGAAACGAGCACGGGTGATTTGAGTGTTGAAATCTTCTCCGTCGAAAAGGGAATCAATCTCAACAGTAGTCTGGGTGGCGTTGGAGAGAGTACGCTTGGCACGTTCGCAGGCAGTTCGGAGGCGGCGGAGCGCTCTGGCATCACCAGAGAGATCCTTCTTGGTCTTGCGCTGGAACTCCTTCTTGAAATGATCAAGCAAATTGGTATCGAAATCTTGACCACCAAGATGGGTATCACCGGCAGTAGCCTTAACAGTGAAGACACCACCTTGGATGTTGAGGAGAGAGACATCGAAAGTACCACCGCCCAAATCATAGATGAGAACATTTCGCTCCTTCTCAGACTTTCCGGAACCTAAACCGTAAGCAATGGCGGCAGCAGTGGGCTCGTTGATGATGCGGAGAACGTTCAAGCCAGCAATGGCACCAGCATCCTTGGTGGCTTGACGCTGGTTGTCATTGAAGTAAGCTGGCACGGTGACGACAGCCTTGGAGACTTGCTTTCCGAGCTTGGTCTCGGCAACTTCTTTCATCTACACAGCAATAAACAAGTCAGATCGGTTGCCCAAAACCTAACACTTGGCTTGTATGCCTAAATACGTACCTTCATGAGAACCATGGAGGAGATCTCCTGGGGAGAGAAGGTCTTATCCTCGCCAAGATAGCGAACCTGGACCATGGGGTTGCCGCCCTGGTCAACGACCTTGAATGGCCATGATTCAACATCCTTCTTAACGATGGGGTCATCGAATCTTCGGCCGATGAGACGCCTTCGTAGGCCATCAGTATCCGGCAAAGCAGTCACAAAAGGCAATGGTACTCACTTGATATCGAAAACAGTGTTCTCGGGGTTCATAGCAGCCTGGTTCTTTGCGGCCTCACCGATCAAGCGCTCCTCATCGCTGAAAGAGACGAAAGATGGTGTTGTGTAGTTACCCTGCTCGTTGGCAATGATTTCGACATTGGTGCCTTCGTAGTTGGCAACACAAGAGTAGGTTGTGCCTGAAACAGAAAACTAGTCAGCTTGTCCGCCTCTACTCCATCTCTATGGCATCCTGGGGATATATGCGACGCACCGAGATCGATGCCAATGGCACCCTCATAAACCTCAGTAGACATGGTGGGATGGATGTGACGGAGAGGCGCTTTTGCAATCACAGAAATCACACAAAGGCGAAACTTTTTGGACAGTCGAAAGTGAAAGTACGAAGCACCAGATCCCAGAGGCTGCGAGTCAAAAGAGAGCAACAGATACTCGGAGAAGTGAGAGTGATGACCTGAGGAGGATGGAAGAAGAGCGAGAGAAACGCTCGACTCGGCTGGTATTTTAAAAAAAAAATTCACCCGCAGAAAAGTTCCAAAACTCTAAATTCTCGAAAAACCTTACCGTAACTTTGCGAATTTTTGGGTTTGTTACCGTGGGTTTTCGGGGGCGCTAGGCTGCATCGGGACTAGGGCAACGAGACTGACATCGCATTGAAAAACGAAGCTGTAGTACAGAGTACAATAATACATGAAGATGTCCTCTTGAAAATATCCCCGGGGCAGTCCCCATGTCGCTAATAGAAGCCAGTAAAACTCCATGCACTATATCCCGCCGATTTGCTAAAAGATGCACCCCCAATCCTCTTGGCTCTCGACCGGCAAAAAGTAATGGACACCAACATTGTTTTGTCAATGTTGTATCCGTATGGGCCACCGTCAAAAAGCTCATCTGTGCATAACATGAATATAGAGTGTAAAAGCTTCGTATTCGACCCCGGGCCCATTGGGCGTGGCTATGTTCGCCACTCCTCTACCGGGTGCTGCGTACATCTCGACATCAACCTTAGTGACTCCGGGCCCTAGCCGAAGTTCATACCTAGGGATCGTGAAATCTGCAGACCTTACCGGCGGGCCAAGCGAGGGTATTTTCTGGCTCCCAACAGTCACTGTGAGCTGGGTTTGGCGCTCAAGACTGCTGGACACAACGGTCGGCTGGAGGTACAAAACGTTGTGAGAGAAGGGGACACTCAGAGTCACAGACTGCCGGGGGTTAATGGAAGAGGCAGGAATATCCAGATTGAATTTCGGCCCGCTCTCAGTGCGGAGGTTTACGTGAGTGATCAATCGGGTCCTAGGCACTACTATTTGGTGTAAGCACGTTGATAAACCAGTTCAGCCCGCGGTTACGAGGAGGATACACTTACCATACTTCCTCGGTGGCCAGACTGCTGCTGGCCCAACTGCAGGATGGATGGGAGTGACAGGCTTCTGGGCATTCACTGGAGTAGCAGTCGGGCCCATTGCCGTCAATGGGGGGCCGTTCGGGGCGTGAATGGGCGCGGTGGTCGCTGATGAAAGACCGTTTGGTTGTTGTTTAGGTTCTGGCCTGTGCGGGGCAATGCTCGCGGCCACGCCTTTAGGGGACTGGCTCGTATGGCTTTCAGCTTTGGGTCTAGGGGTCGGAGGAGTATATGCAGGCGGTTGTGTAGAACTCTGACTTTTTGTAGCGGATGGAGCTCGGTCACGTAAAATCCTAGTCGATGCCGGTGGGGGAGCAGGCGTTTCTACGCCGCCCGAACCCGCTCTGACAAGCGCCTGTTGCCTTTTAAGGGATTCGTTATCGACAGTTACGCCAGGATGCTGTTTCTCACTAGTGGACTCTGCTGATTTGCCAGGAAACTTCAAGGTCAGCTTTTGCGGGTTTGGTTCTGGGGTCTTCGTGCTTCCAACTCTGAGCTTGATGCGAGTTGGACCGCCTTCGCCAGTCGAGGTCGGCTCAGGCACAACCTTCCGTACCTCCGCAAGGCGCCGGCGAAAATGGTTCTGCATTTAAGTCAGCTGACGTGGGTTCGGCTTTCCTAGGCGAATAATAGTACCTGGAGTTCCCCAGCAAGTTCAAATATGGCACTTCCATCTTCATTGAACTCTCTAGCATTTCGCCAGATATAACTAACTTCCTCCGCAAAAGCATCCCATGTCTTGAACGGTGAACCTTTGGTGGCGTTTTTCCTTCGATCTGTGCCTCGCACAAGTTTTAGAATCGTCCTCAATGAGGTTGGGTGCTTGATGATATCGTAATATTCCTTGTATAACGTGCGGTCAGGTTTGTTTAGAAAAGGGAAGAACACCTCTTCACCACTATGAGAATTGGTTAGATTCCTGAATGATAAAAGGGTAAGCTTTGTAGCAAGACGTACTCCTCATCTTTCATACGGATCATCTCGCTTATGATTCTCTCCTGTGCTTGCTCAAAACTGTCCCTTTCTGGACCACGGGTGCTGGTCTCGTTTGGTTCGACGTCGCGATCTGTTGTTGGTGTACGGTGTGAACGGCGCTGGCCACTTCGCCGAGAAGGAGCTTCGCTATTAGCTGTCTGCGACCGTACCCGTTCAGAAGGACGTTCCATGGGCGCATCTTCCTCTTCTCCTCCCTGCGCTCCTTCTTCTACCTCCGGCAACGGCGTTGAAAAGGGAACATATTTATTATCCTTGTACGCCGGGTTTATCTGGCTCATAACGGAGGAGACTATCTTGCGGATACGCTCAGCGTGGGAGAAAACTGTGGACCTTTTCTCGTTGTAGGATTTCGCATTGCTGACCATTCTACGAAGATCAGCTTCGAGGAGGGTGAGGCAAGAGTATTCATGGTTCCGAAGTTTGTTCTGCGGTATCGAAAGATCAATTAGCATGTAACTTTAGCAAGGAAAACATATTTGTTAGGCTTGATAAATTCGTCAGGTGGGGTTGGCAGTCGCAAATACGTACTTCAATCATGTCCATGGCAATCGGAAGCCGAATCGCCGCAAAATATCCAGGATGTTCATTCTATAGGACAAAGTGGTTTAGCGGGCAGGTTTCCAGAATTGAATTGCATTCACTATGCAGGGCAATAGGGATGATGAGATGTATCTAGCGAGGGGTGACCAACCCGGTCGGGGAGATGTAAGAACTCTGGCGCAACGGCGTTGTTACTGAATGTAGCAAACAATGGATTGTTAGCAACTTAACTTCAAAGCAATGTACAGTTACAAGGGACTCACAATTTGTCTTTGGCTGTCTTGATCTTGTCAAGCAATTCCAATCCGGCTTTGGTAGTTTGCTCGGGAGTTTCATCTGTCTCGGGTACATAGCTCTGTAAAACAGCAACAACCAGTTGTTAGTAAAACATCTTCTAGGGTTGGGGATAAAACAAATGGATTGACCACAAAGATGTGTCCGGATCTCCAGGCAGACAAGCAGTTGGCCGGCAGACAGGTTGCTGCTTTGTGTCTTGTTGTTACCACTGCCGGGGCCCAGTCTGCTTAACAACATAGGATGATCAGGCAAGTGCTGCGACCAAACCAACACTCCATCAATGCGGCCAGGGAGCATTGTTTGTGCGCCCTATATTAAGGGTGAGTGCCTGTGAAGGAATGTTACAACTTACAGTGATTTTTCGCCGCTTGGACAATCGAGCAAGTGCATCTTGAGACCCTGCCGCGCTGGCTCGCCTCTTCAGCGGCATGGCTCACTTATCACTGGTTGGCGTCGGCGAGGATCAGGGCCGGAGCTTCTGAACTCAAGAAACCAGAACACCGCAAAGTAGTGAACACAGAGGGACAGGAGATGCGCAATTTCTCTGCTTGAATCTGAGGGCAGGAAAGACAGAATTAGCAGGCTGCATCTATGCAAAATCCGAGGATGCTCATTGCGACTTGAAGCTCTCGGTTTGCGAACGCGACTTTGGGGGTTGTTGGGGGTTTGTTCGGGTGCTGCGCGGCGTGGCTCACGTGTGGCTGGTGCTGTGGCGCGTGGGCACCTTGGCAATCCTGCGGGTGCCGAGATTTGATAAAAGACAATGATACGCTTGAGAGAGCATTCAAGCGCCCTGAATGAGGTATTCTGCAGATGCATACAAAGCCATTGACTATCTCCGTCAATCCGCTTTCTTATGGGAGAAAGAATCCAGACAAGCAGCACTATGCTGACGAGACGTTACGCATCTTGAACCACCATTGGCTAGAATGGCCCGGATTCATCCAATCACCATGCCCGCCCATGCCAAGCCCCGTAATCAGGGCGCTTCTGTTTGTTTCCACCGTACAAGATTACCGCGATCTAGTTACTCCCCTTGTTGCCCTTCAATCTCCATCGCACTCTGTGTTGTCGGCATTTATCAAGCCTGTCGCTCCCACTTCTTCGCGGTTCCTCTGTCACTCTTTGCCTACTATCTTGGCTCCTTGTCAGAAAGCTGCCTCTCTCTGAGTGTCCCCGCCAGCAACGGTAAGTGCGCTTTTCCTGTGGGATTTCCGAGTACCCTGCTCCCCCCCGCCCCTCACTCGTCGGCCATTATCGCAATCGAGCACGGTATTCCCGACAACCTGTTCGCTTCTTCCTCTGTGCTCCTAGAATGCTTGAATTCTCTTTGACGAAGCTAACCATGACGCCGGCTCACAAAGAGGACTTACGAGCCGATCACGTATCCTTCCCCGCCCCAATGCCTGCTGCCGTGCATATCGATGCCTCCCGTCGCAACAAAAGACCGCGAATTCTCCTAGAAACTGAAAGAGAAGAGCTGGAAAAATTTATCGATTCTATCCATTACTCCTCCAGGTACGGGTTGTTCCGCTGGGCTTGACATCTCCCAAAGCTAGTTCCTGACCGAAATGAAGATATTCGGATAGCGAATTCGAGTATCGCCATGTCCAGCTTCCAAAGGACATGCTTAAGAAAATTCCGCAGGATTATTTTGACCAATCGAAAGGAACTCTAAAATTATTGTGGGAGGAAGAATGGAGAGGGCTAGGAATTACACAGGTAGCACTGTCGAGATGGGTTCCGGAGACTTTAAGAAACCAATCTGACATTTTGATTGCAGAGTTTGGGCTGGGAGCATTACGAGGTCCACGAACCGGAGCCACACATTCTCCTGTTCAAGTGAGTCAAACTTCCCCTGCTCTGGTTTCTGCATCATTCGATTAACGTGGTTGTCTACAGACGTCCAATCGACTACCAACCCCCAGCTCAGTGATGATTACGGCAATTCCTTGCTAATGACCCATTTCCGGCGTTCTTTTCTTTTTTAAGGGTTTTCGTGGGATTCCATTTGGCTGGTAATGAATACTATTTTGTCCGTCAGCATGGGTTAGCGCGCACAATTGATCAATTCGACTTCGACATGGAAAAGAAAAGCATGTATATCATTTGGACTTGTTGTTCCTTTCTGTTTTTCACCTAATTCATTTCTGAGGATTATATCTGAGGCTGTGACCTCAGTAGAATGATTTTAAACAGTGATCAATGTCTCCTTCCCCGCTCCAAATCTCGGGCCCATAACCATGCTCATGTGGGAACGACAATTTGGATCATTCAATGCACTTTTCAAGCCATTCCTCCCACTGTTGAACAGTGAAACTGCTGCTAATAGATCTTTCTTCAACACCCTGCAGCCCAACAATTGCTATTAGTGTTGAAACAGCTTATTGCAACTCAGAGAGGAACAACTCACATCAAAGAAAACTGTGGGAGTCACATGGACTCCTATGACTCTATTTGACTAGTACACTCTTTAGTTTTCATTTCTAGTACCCCTGAGACAAAAAGACGCACCTTTGTCAAAAATTTGACATCGTTTGTCACTTGGTTGCCGCCATTCAAAGACCCGTCCGGCGCTGGTTTGTCACTGACCTCCAGCAGAGCATACACCTTTGCTTCATCCAAACCCGTCACTTTCGCCGCTAATTTGGCCAATCGCTCATACGTATGGTTCCTCGTCTCATTTACGACGTTTGCATCGAAATACTCCTTTTGGGCCTTGAACAGGGCGTCGCTGAAATCCCAGAACTTGGAGGGTGCTAGTTTCAAGACCGCAAGTGCCGCTTCTTGGGTCAAGGTCGACGACGGGTGCCATGGTTGGACTTGCGGCCGGAAAACGACCTGGAGCTTCGGAGTATAGGTCTTTTGGATGATAGGGATGACGGAGGTGTAGAATGTGTGGAAGAGTTTTGCGGAGAACTGCTCAGCTCATGGTCAGCCAGGTCGAAATAGGTTCAATCCCACTCTGCCTCTGTAGAACTGAAATTTACCGGGCAGACATAGTCAAGATCTAGAAGAAGCAAACGTTCAGCTTTTGCCAATGATGTTGCGGCTACCTGCCAGGCCAAAGGAAGTATACTCACAGATCTCAAGGGTATGTCGCTGTTCCGCAATGCCCGAAGTAGCAAGCCGCAAACCCGAGTATTTTGGTGGGAGGGTCATGATGTCAAGTTTTAGCGTTATTGTCCACCACTTGATCACAACCGTAGACAGAATGTGCTTCAACTCTCAGTCATGTAAAAGCAATCAGGTTGATGAATTGGTTATAACACAATCCGATACCCCGCGTGGGCCATGTTGAGGTCGGCGACCTTGCGGTTGGGATCCTGGCAGTTGGTTACGTCACCACCACTGGAGCTCAGATACGTGCGCCAAGATGAAAGACAGATTTGTATACAATCGATTTCAGCTTCTCCTTAACTGCTGACACTGATTAAATCGTTGATTGCAGCAACGCCCAGACCGTATGCAGAGGTATCTATATGCAAAAAAACCCAGACTGATGCTTCGAAATCCCAGATCCAGAATCAAAAAAAAGATCGTAAAATGGGGCGAGAGTGCGAAGTCAGAACACATTCGAAGAAGCAGAAACGCCGAGCCCCGTTCCCCTTATAGTTCACCAAAACAATGGCAAGCGAAAATGTAAAGTGAAAGGTTCGGGATATCACGTACTCGTCGGGCTTTCCGGGACTCTAGGGCTAAGTGTTTTTAGCTTAAGCCGCAAACCGGTCCAGGACTTTTGGACAGGGTCATATATTCCGGTGGCACCAATCGTGCAGACTCCTCTTGAGCCCTTTAACCCGATCAATCCTCGTACGGCAAAGGAGCCCCGGGGGATAGACAAGCCATGAGACAAGTCGTTAAATATGGAATGGAAAATCTTTGTGACCACTAATAAATCAGGGTCTGGTTTGGGTGCGAAAGAAAGGAACGATTTGACGGTTGAATTTTCGTTGGAGTGGAGTTCTGAGGAGCTTTCAACTTTGGGAATGCTCTCCTGTAGGGAAGTACCTCGAGGATAGTTTGACTGATTGTGCGGCAAAGCTGTCCTGCTTTGCGGAGTTCCAGGTTCAAACGAAGACGGCAAGCCCTGGCGGGAGCCGATTCCCTGTCCCCCTTCTTGAGGTCGATTTGAATTACCACCCAAAAATGATTTGAGTCTGGCCATCTTGAGCTCGAAAAACGCCAACCCTGCTCCGAGTATAGCAAAAAAGAGGGGCGTTGGGAGCACGATATCGCGGAACCGACCTCCTTCTTCTAAAGGAAGTCGCCGTATAACTGCGTCGACACTGCCATCGTCCAGAAACTCGAACCTGGTAAGCAGATAAAGGTATTAGTACAGGGCATTCGCAAACAAGTAGCAATATAGACATACCCAAGTTGGTCGTATTCCGGGGGTGCTCTGCTCGGGAACACAGGTGTAAGTATGGCTTGATTGACCGAAATGGGTTGTCCCATTTGTTTGGACAGATCCGGGTCCTTTGCGAGTGCCGACTGCACTAGGTCCGCAAGTTCAACTATATGACTATTAGTCACGATCAAGATTCTTCATTAATCAGAAATGATTTTCTCGTACGCTTCAATTTCTCCAAGAACTTCTTATCGTTGGAAATCTTGATGAAGTTCTGCCACTCTGGGTCGTCTCGAGAGTATAAGTCTCCCTTGACGGGGCTGGGCATAGCCAAGGGGACGAAGAGTGGATCATCTTCATCCTCATCCTTAGTATTGGTGAGCTCCCGTCCGGGTTCATGTTCCTCTTCCAACGTTTCTTCCTCCTCTGCTTCTTGGAGTACGAAAGTGATAAAAGGGGTCCAAACGAATTTATCCCACACGGTATAAGCGCAAAAGCCAAACATGCAGTTAAATAGGAATTTCCTTGTATAACTATCAGTAAAGCCCGTGTGCAGGAATTCTAATATGACGAGAATCTACCTTAGGGCCGGGCTTTTCTTAAACCTGACTCTGTGGACATCCACCAAACCACTCTGGCGCTGTAACGGCCGCCGGAATAGCGGAGAGATTAGAGGCCGACGCCGAACGAGTTGTTGGCGGATATTGGCACCTCGCATAAGACGCGGAATCATCTGGCTGGATTGCGATGTAGATATTGCATATTGGGAGAGAAGGAAGAGGTACTGGCGCGGGGAGGACTGTAGTCTGCCTGAAAAACAACAAATGAGAGCGACAGGGACTAACAACGAAGAGGATAGTTTGTAGAATTGCTCTTTGTGAAAGCAAATCGAATGAGCGAGGGCGTAGAGAAAAGACCGAGATTGCCTGGAGTGCGAGTGAGAAAGCAAAGTCAAGCTGAGATGAGATCGCCTTTGGCCGCCGCGCCAAGCCCCGACCTCATCGCTCACCAAGAGCTCGCAAGGACATCAGCCAGCAATGATATCCGTCTATATTTGAACAGAACAACTCACGCAGCGGGTGCTAGCTACCCTTCTAAAGCTCGTTTAAGCAGTCATAGTCGACTCTTTGTGACCTTCTTACATTCCCTCTGCACCTACATGCCGGGGCGGGTTAGTGACCCCGGGTCCCTGCCAGCATGAAGCAGTTCCTCTCCTACCTCACGATAGGCCTTGCTGCGGCAACTACTTCTGTCGCCTCCGACGATGTAACGATTTTTATACCTGAGATTACACCTGCTTCCAAGCATTCAGATGGCCGGCAGATCTCTCCGGATATTGCGAGATGGATACTCGCAAGGCGATTAGGATGGCCGGGCACCTCGTTACGTGGAGACATTGACGAGGAGGTTTTGCAGGGCCTGGATGAATTCGGGGGGCAGCAGCCTGTAGCCTTTGGGGATTCGAATCTAAAGCAACCGTCTCATAAACTACTTGTCGTGTTGCAAGGATTTGACCAGGCCAAAGGTGTGTGATTCATGGCAGATTCTCCTCAAAAGATAGCGGCCCCTAATAGCTTCTCCCATTTCTAGATGCTCAATCAAAGCTCGGCCGTGTTACAGTAACTGAGGCTTTACCCGATTTTATAGAGGCCTCGTTTCTCAACGGCCTCCTCTCAGAACCCTCCCCCCGAAGGCCAAACTCCCGCCTATGCTCATATCATTGGGAGTGGGACCCAGTGGTAGCGGCTGATTTGGTGTTTCGAAACACGGTACGACAATTATGAGCGCGTTTTTGGATTGTTGTCTAACGGGGCTACAGAACGGATTAGATTGCCCTTCGGAAGCACCCTTTCTAAACGAGTTCAAAGACGCGTTTTCTGAAGAACGTGGCGATATCGAATCCCTTCGGAGAGTTGTCCAGACCCATTTTGGGGGTACGCCGTTTGAGCCTGGGCAACACGTCTCTGCTATTCTCCGACTCAGCCCTCAGGTCCAAGTCAGTTACTGTTGCTTTTTTCTTCCGTTTGATAAAAATCTAACTACATATCCCGCAGGAAAAGCCAGTTTCGTCCGATAGATATTTGTCCCCAATCCTCACCTCAGCGGAAGCCTCGATAGTGGATACCACCGTCGTTGTTCTACCCGGAAACCGCTGGAAATCGTCATCATTCTCAAAGTCAGAACCCTCCATCCAATCTTCAGGATATTCACACAGACGCCATTCATCACACCTTCCCCCAATGTTTCCTCGCGACTCCAACATGACGAAACCTAATAACACCCTCTCCACCCTCCTCCCCGTTTGTTACGCCACGAACGACACCTGTACCACCCGCACTAACTCCTGCTCCGGCCACGGTTACTGCTACCTCAAGCGCCAAGGAGCCGCCAAAGGAGGTGAATGCTATGCTTGCAAATGCCTTCGCACAGTTGACTATACCGATCCCGACAAAAATACGACCAAAACCATCCAGTGGGGCGGACCGGCGTGCCAGAAGAAAGACGTAAGCATGCCGTTTTGGCTATTGGGCGGGTTTTCGCTACTGTTGGTTGTGGGAATCTGGTTCGCAATCGGGCTGTTGTGGCAGATGGGCCAGGAAGAATTGCCGAGTGTTTTGAGCGCTGGTGTTACGGCACCCAGAGCACAGAAGTGATTTTTGCTTTTGGGTTTCTTTTCCCCAGTCTATGGAGTTACCGCCTTGTATACTCCATGCAGAGGGATAGAACAGTAGGTTTCCTGATTGACTATGGTCTCAATTACTTTCTCTGGGTATTCAGATTTGCATCTAGCACCTTATGGGGACTATTTTTATTGTATAACAAGTGGTATGTCAGTTGTGAATATTTCTCAATTTCACTTCGCATTGGAATAATGAGGGCATGTTTCGGTAGATTTGCTAATCCTTCTGTGAAATGAGAACCTATCTTGTTGATATGAAAGAATCCATTTAATTGTTCCCCTTTCCTATTATTGTCGATGGATAGAACCCCAGAGAGAAACCACTAGCAAGATTGTTCCATAACTACATACATCAAAACCACCCTATAAACAAAAATAACATACTTTCCATATATCCATCCTACAATAAATAAAATGCACCCACCAAACACAAATGGATAAAGAGATAATGCTAAGATACTCGAAAACTAGCCCACGAATAGCAGCTATGTCATGGGGTATCACAGATGGAGACAGATAATTTAAAAAAAGAGGTGGCTTCATGCAGACAAATATCACGTCGTGAGGATTGAGAAGTGGGAGTTGAGAGCAGATCCACAAAAGTACCTTTTTTTGGAAGACGCTCACGCATAGCATGATTTTAGCCAGTCAGCTTGCTTGCGTTCCTGAAGAACCGGGTACCTGGACTGAAAAGGGAACTCCTGGCGCCGCGCTGGAGCATAAGCACATGGGATAACATCAAAGGAAAGCAACAGAACATGCACCATCTTAAACCACAAGTCCAAATCACCAGTCAAGGGTCAAATATAAACAGGCTAATCGTAGAATTAAGTATGATGAGATATAAGCAGTGGTTGGAAACCGTAATAGGGGTGCTGGATGAGGGTGAGACAAGAGCGGGAAAAGAGAGCGGTAAGAAATTGGCGAGTCGAAATAGCTTTACCAGAGCTGCATCATTTGATGCCAACTGGAACAATTGGGACGGTCATGCGATGGCGTAAACGGTGAAAATGGAGAATATTATCACCTTGTGCCGGATTCGAGTTGGTTAGGAGTGGGTTCAGTGTTCTGTCCACTGGTATCCGGCGCACGTGACCTGCTAAGCGACGGGAGGTTAATCCGCGCAGCAGCCAACGGAGGCAATCTTGATCTCCACGATGACCATGGCGAGGTACCCTGATGTGAAGTAGTATTCGGAGTATCTCTAGGAGCGGTTGGACGTCGGCTAGATCGAGTTTCCCCAGTCGTGCGGGAGTTCTGCCGATCGGCTGATGGCGCAATTGAGATGAAGCGCCCTGGAAGTACCATCCTTGTTGAAAACGGACGTAGGCGGCCGCCGATTAATGCCGGCTCTGGCTCTGCTGGATTGTTGTTTCGTCGACCATGCTCCTGGTTGCCATCAGACCCATCAGGTCGAGGTTTAGGAACATAGTAATCCGCTTTGCATAGCGGGCAACACGCTCGGCGGCTGGTAAGCCAAGGGTCGAGACAAGAAGCATGAAAAGCATGGCCGCACGCCAATCCGCGAATATAATCATCGTCTTCAATGACGTCTAAGCAGATAGCGCAGGAATCACCAGGGTTCGCAAGTAGCTCAGCAGGCACGGCTGCATGGATCGGATCATCATGATCGTCATCATCATCATCATCTAGGTGGCTTCCGTCCATGGCTGTGGCTTTTGCTGGTAGTTCTTTTGGATGCTCTGCAGGCGTCCTAATATCCAAAGGCTTTTGCAATGTCTCCTTCTCGGACTTGCCCTCTTTGGTTTCTGATTCTTCGGGGACAATAGTAGACGGCTCTGCGCGATTCGCAATTGTTTGACTGTCAGTTGCATCAGTAAAGGCCCCAGAGGCACGCTTCAGGCTCGCAGGCCTGCTTCCGGATGGCGCCTCGATCCCACCGGCAGTAGGCAGTCCTTCGTCCGCTCGCGATGCACGCCATGTTTTGTACTTTATGAGTGGAAATCGATTGTTGACCTCGTCCATGGTCATCAGTTTCTTTTCCCTCCGTCGTCTGTGGGTTCTTGGGACAGCCATGAGATCAATTGGGTCGCCTGTCTCTTCGTTTCGGAGTTGTCTATGGCGCTGGTTGTAGCGAAAACAGTATTTCACGCCGACGATGATCCTGAGCAATTAGGGCTTTGGAATTAGTAAAATCCGATCCAGTACTATGTTTCTGGAAAAGGTGTTGTCCTCAGTTAGGGCATTGAGGGTTGGGCGTACCAAAGATTAGTGAAGACCACGCCAAACCCCAAGGCGACGAAGAATAACAGTGGTTGGCTGTTACTACCAGAGCCAGTACCATTATTGGGATCCGGTGTAGATGTCGGCGAAGCAACCGACATTTTGAACGATAAATTGGGCAAATGTGGTTATATTTTCCTGCACAGTGAAGGCAGAAAAGCCGTCAACCTCCTTCTGCCTGCTTCACCTGCGACTGCAACGATGAGAGTCCAGTCAAAGGTTCGCCCAGAATCGCATGGAATAGACGCGTTAGAAAGAATGCATTCACTCAAAACAAAAGCGCCGGGGTCAATCACACAGCATTCAGCGTTGGGGAAAAGTGGTAACGGAACGGCGTCGACGGGATTAAGCGAGAGGATGAATATGACAAATAGAATTCGCTCCAAGCCTAGGGCAGACGGCAGCGTCAACCATGGAAGAGGGACAGGTTGAATAAAGTCATGGCCGGGCCATGAACCAGCACGAGTGTTGTGGTGTGTTGTTTCAAGGACGAGTGACGTTTATATCGGAAGGCTGGGAACCGGATGAAACAGAGTTTTGGAACAAGCGGGAGGGCCGGAGTTTGTACACAGAGGCGGCGAGGCAGGCGATGAGAGTCTCGCGACGGGCGAATTGGCGATGAAAGGACAGGCCGTTCACACGAGTCGAGAGACGATGGTCGAGTGCGATGGCGATGTTGGTGGTGGAAAGCGGAGGTGGAGGATGAAGTGGTGGACACTGATTCGAGGGAGTCGCCCGGCGAGCACTGTGACAGCACCAAGACGCCAGTGAATTACGCGCTTTACCCAGTTCGGCCGCCAAATGCCTAGTTGGGCTTAGTGCGCTGGCTGGTTGTGTGGAAATCGGCCGGTCACCTTGCCGTATAGAGCCTAGCGCTGTTTGGGGGTTTCAACATGTAATTTTGGTGTTTCCCCTCAGACGATCAACTGTCTATCAGTCTATCAGATCCCTCGATCCCTACGCAACACGCCGCGAGACTACATGCTCGTGGCAGGATATCCGCCTTTGGGAGATGATGCTGTGACCGCTACACACAAACTCACTTGGGGAAGAGGTTACATTCGTCCTGGGACCCGGCCACCCGGATGCTCAACAAGGATAGAACAGCCACAATGGACGCGAAGCTCAAAGGACAACTCAACAATGCGAGTGTCAGCGGGTAATGCCGGCAGCAAACAAAGCACAAAAATGCCCCAGATTAAAGATGGATAATCGATGGCTTCTGGCTTCGCTACAACTCGTCTCTTTTCCCAAGGCACATGTATCGTGTTTCGAATCTGCTCTTGGCAACAATGCTTGGGAGTCGATCGACAGTTCGAAACAGAAAAAAAGCAAAATAAAAAAGGGTTCCATTTTGTTTGACATTGACAGTTTCAAACAGAAAACAATTTTTGCCTGTGAAGACAAGCCAAGCGGCATTTCCATGGAGTCGCTCCTCGGGTTTGATAGAACGACAACCTCTGATTTTCTGTCTGCCATGCTGCCGTATATCTTGCAATAATCGATACTAAATCGGAAAGAACTCCGAATATGGTTACTTCGTACATACATCTTCTCACAGAATAAACGGCCCATTTGTCAAAGCGAACACTTCAGCTTCAAGCTCCTCTTCATATTTGTCACCAAACGTACTATAATAGATAAACTCTTTCTTGTTAACGCTTCCATATGGCCAGAGTGCTCGGGTAAACTCCCAATACTCCGGTTTATATCCCGCATTTTCAAAATCGATGAGGCCATAAAGGCGTCCAGACCGAAGGAGCATATTTGACATATGCAGATCAGAATGCGTGAAAACAACTTCATGCTTCTTTTCATACAGAACAGAGAGCGGCCGTTCATTTTGCTCCCTTGAACATCTTGAAGGAGTCGATCAGTGAAATCTGAAATTGAATTGTATGGCCCCAAGCTTCTCCTTGGCCGTATCGATGATCGCTGATCGGGCCACCCAGAGTGTTAGCAATAAGGTAATTTGTTTGGTTTGGAATGCGCCGCAGTTGTTGAATCCATTCGGCCAGATCCTTCCCTATTTGCTCTCGCTCTTCGTATGTTGTCCGATAGAATACCAGATTCAAAGGGTTTCCGGTTATTGTTGTCATCAGAATGAAACCTGATTTGTTGTCACTCATGACAGAATCAATTAGCCTTGGTGCATTTATTGATGTATATCTCTCCACCAACAGCAATGCGTTTGCCTCATTTGCGGTATGTTCGCGACCTATCTTGAGACATAAGCCCAATGGAAGGAACTTGACATAGGCACCCCTTTGGTGGGATAAAAGTACTCGATTACCCGGTTGACAAATCTGTAAATAGATAACCGGGCAAGTTTTGGAAGGATAATCAATGCACTCCGGAGTAAAAGTCTTCCCCTCCGCCCAAGTGTTCTGGGTTCTAAGTCGTAGTCAGTAAAAACGCCAGGAAAATTCTTGGTTGAAGGTACGTGAGTATATACACATATACATACCTTGGGTGATCGGGGGCCAGCCATCTCGAATCTGCTGTTCTATAACGGAGAAATGTAGAGGGATTGAAATGATGCCTTGGATATTTAGCAGAACCCTTGCCGGTAATAGGTGAGTGTCGGGATTTGGCGTCGACGGCACCGTATAAAATGAGCCGTGGCCATCTAGAGTGAATGGTAGGCGACCAGTAGGTGGCACTGCCTGAATCTGCCACTATACACAGCTTTTTAACATCTTTAACATCCACGAAAATGGCCCCAAGAAAAGCTTACACCGTCATTCTTTACGTTTGGTATGCGAGCACTCGGCGTTTCTAAATAAGGCGGCTTGTGAATTTTGAAGCTCCCGTATCGGAAAGCAGTTCGTACTGGCTGGGCCATGAGCCAGAGATTTCGTAGCTCATTTCTTTGGTTGCGCTCCTTGAGCATTTCCAACATTTCTTCCACCTGCTTGCTAGAGACGAGGGCGTCTAAGAGAGGGCGCAAATAACCCTATACGGGAGTTGTCAAAGACGCTCAGTAAGCTCCAGATTCATAGCCGCAAACTCACCCCAGAGCGCAAGTCAGCGTCATGCACAACCGACGGAGCAACAATATATGTAGGTTTGACATCAGTGTCTGAGCCTGTGACACGGCAACGATGACCATCTCGTTCATTAAGAGCAGCTTTGATTTCACAAGGCACTTCATCGGGGCTCACTAGCTCAACAGTAAGTATGCTGCCTGAGATATAGAATCATTAGTTAAATGTCCTCGTACGTTTCAGTGCCAACGTCATCCAATCTTCCCGAATTGAACGCAAAGTCTCCTCTAGAGTACGCCGAGGGTTCTCGGATAACTGCTGGAGGACATAGCGACCAGCGTCATTTGGCACAACTGCGGAATGTACAAATGAAAAGAGTGCGGAAATCTCGATGGCAGGTAACTGCGCAGATTGTATCTTTTGCACGGCCGTGTGATACTGCTCCCCAAATATGCTCATGGCCGTGGAGATAGTTGGAAAGGAATAGAGGCAAATATTACCCAGGAAGAAACACCGGGCTAACAGTTACAGATGCCCCGGTGGTTCTCACATCAAGTGGCATCACGGCGTGCAAATATAAAAACTGAATAATAACGTAGCTAGTTAACAAGGAAACCTGTGTTTTGTCAGGGAGTGATCACTTTGGTTAACACCACTGTCTCCTCGGGCGATCCATGGCCCATCGTGCCAATATAACTAACTAGCTGTTCTGACCTATTAGTTATTAGCTATATTCCTTGAGAGTGAACTTCGGGATCTTCGCATAGTTACCAGCTTCCAGAAACACGGCAGCAGAAGGGAATGCACTCTGGGCGAAGAACATGCATTTCATGAAAGAGATTTTTTTGTGGTCTTTACGCAGCTATCTCACCAGCCTTTATGCCACCCGCCAATGTACAATAGGACCCGATGAAAGCAATGTACGTTGCGTTCGATGTCTCAGCATCTGAAGCATGCCCGCGAAATCTGCAGAGTTCCCTTGTGAGAATATTACTCTCATCACTATGCTGATAAGATGATAGTGAACGATCTTGATGGATGGATGTAATCCTCTAAAAAAATGATAGAGTTTGAGCAGACTCAACCAAACTACAGCAGTAACTGTCTCATTGTCATTGTGCCAATATAAGCTAAAAGATCGATGGAGCTAGCAGTCTCACTCATTTGATGCGATCGTTCTGTTGGTGATTTTCACATTCATATCTCGCTGGATCGTCAGCCCATAATTTTTCCACTTGAAGGGCTCGACCGGGTCAATCATCACAAAATCGAAACGCCGGAAAAGCTAAGAAGAATGCTTCAGTCAGTGAAAAGCGAGAATGGAGCCAAGAAATAGGTTCCCACCTCGAAGATCGTCTTTCCCATTTCCATATACGCCAACCGTTTTCCCAAGCACTCCCATCTGGAGCCCGTCGCGAACACCAGACCATGCGTCGCTTCCATTTCCCTGAGCCGGGCCGGCTGAGCGTCGATCCAGCGACGTGGCTCAAAGACACAAGCGTCCTCCCCAAAAACCGTTCGGTCCTTCATCATCGCCAATGGCACCCACGCGACCTGCGTCTTTGCTGGCACCCTGATCCCGCATATTTCATCATCTTTGTCGGATGTTTTCGGCATTAGCCCCATGATGGGGGGCCAGAGACGCAGCGTCTCTTTGATGCACGCTTGCAAATACGGGAGCGACTTTGCATGTTGATCAGCAATGACGGGGCGAGTGGCAGTTTCGGCCGCGATGTCAATTTCTGCTTGTAAAGCGTGGTACGCACTTGGATTAGTGCAAACATAGAAAATTATGTTTCGCAGCGCTGTGGCTGTTGTATCAGTTCCCGACAGCAGTTGAACAAGCGCTTCAACTTCAACTTCTGAACGAGTCAGACCAGAGTCGACAAAGGTTTGGAGCACATCGTCATTGCGGACCCTCTCGGGCTCGTAGCGAGTGTCAACATGTGCCTTTATCACGCCGAGAAGCTTGCCAACGCCATGGGTATCGGTCGGTTTGGGGACAAATGGCTTCATGATGTAGGTCTGGAGAAAGTCCACCACGGCGGGCATCATTGCAAGGAGATGGAATGGCAGGATCGTGGATTGGAAGGTTTTGAACAGGCCGAAGATATCGTTGTCGGCATCCAAATAGCCAGTGGGTTTACCAAACCCAACGGCGGTGATCACATCTTGAGTTAGGTACTGCATGGTCTGGTCCATCTTCAAGGGCTGCAACGCGCTCCGTGTGGAGATGTACTTGCGCCTGATTAGCGAGATGAGCTTCTCTACCTGCTCATCTACAAGCTGCTCCTGGTTGTTGATGCCTTTGCCTGCATAACCCCCCACCAAGTAGCCTCGCACCCGGTGATGTGCTTTGTTCTCGCATATGGTTAAGACGCTGTTTCTGGTTGGGTCTACTCGAATCGCTTTGTACCAGGACGAGCGGTAGTACCCAGAGTGTACACTCCAGATGCGCCGTATTTCCGAGGGGTCACTACATACGACATAATTGGGGCCAACTCGGACAAGGGGTCCTTGAGCGTACGAATGGACATCAATCAGTGCCAAAGATTCTAACAGCGTGGGAACAGGGGTCGCCTACCATAGGTGGCACAGACATCCTCGAGTTTATAACAGAGTCTTCCGGAGACGAAGTGGTGAAAGAGCCACAGTCTGCTCCATCCTAACCCGGTAGGTCCTGGAATATGACAAAGACGACGCCAGGTGGTAAAACGTACGATTACTGCGTATATCAGCAGCGCCACACCCCCGACGAGAAAGGTCGTGTTGCCGAACAGTGCCATGACAGCGGTGACTTATGTTGATGTCGATATGCTGCGCTTCTTGGAGGTTGAATGGCATTGGAAAGGTAGGTATTTTTGGGTTCCTTTTCTTCCCCCCCCCTTCCCCCCTTCTTTAATGAAGCGGCAGACGCAATGGATGACAACGCAGATTTGGCTCCAGCATGTTCCCGCATATACGCTGCAGCGGCGTGTTGGGTTTCGTCACCAAGAGGCCCGCGAGCTTCCAGCATCAATGTTGCAAGAAGGGACATGATGCAGATTCGGTTGGACGCGCGTTAGCCAATGACGAAGGGTCGGACCCGGGGGAATGGTCAACGCTAGCCGGATGAACTGGGCAATTGTTCGACACATGGCAGATGACATGCCCAATGCTGCAAGTTGGCTCGGTTCAGGGATGCGTGCAGGAAGGGATGGCGAACAGCTGCAGCAGTGGTTGATATTGCGCCTCTAGGATATAGATGCGAGTGATTGGCGGGCAACTTGCAGCTGCAGGTGATTTGGAATCGCTGCATTGTTGTTGCTGAGTCACGCGTTGGCATGGCCTCAGGAAAGAGCGCCCGAATAGGCAAGATGCTAGTGTTGCCATCCCGACTGCCGCTTCGGGCAGGCATGACCCCATGATGCAGCTTCCGCACTTGGGATGCATGCACCGGAGACGCGTTGTCCTTATCGCACCAATCAGCGGTGGCTGAGTGGGGACTTGTGGGCAGTGTAGCCAATAGATAGGAACGATAGCCGACAGGCTGCCAATTCGCGCCAAGCCCATTGGTGTCTTCAGTGAAAAGACCTTGGCTTGGATTGGGTATCAGCTTGTGTGCAGCATCATGATTACGCAAAACACAATAAAGCTCTTCTTCAGATTCAATATCCCCATGGGAATAAACCTAAGGCTTTGTTTTTGTTCCAATTCTCTTTGACCATTTCGTGTCGAGGCTGAAACAGATAATAAGCAGATATCAGTTTGCTTGACAGGTATGCTACACTTGGAATGTTTCCAACCATGCACGAATGTTTGCCTCGCCTGCTAACATCTAGGAATCAAAGGTTCAGGTTTCATGTTGGCAGCAACGCTGAGCTTGGGATTCTTGACGCATAAGTGACAGGGAATTAGTCCACATCGTCCTGTCGAAGAGGGCTTTCGAGCAAAACGCCAAAATGCCAAGGAAGAGGAAGATAAGTAATTCAAGGGCCAATAAGTAAACAGACAGTACTCTCAAGCCTTGATAACTCACCCTCGAGCATCTGTTCCCATGGTTTTGCTATCAGATCATCAGAATAAATGAATTTCCGTCTTATTACGGAATTCTGGCTGACCTGCGGACGATGTGGACAGGATAGGAGGGTATCGACATACCATCTAGCTGGTGAAGAGATTAGTCCTCCATGTAGTTAAAGCGATACTAGCAACCAATCAAGTGCTAGGAGCGACCATTAGTATTCAGCGAAGGCCTTCGGGGAGCATACAGACGCTCGTTCGAATGGTTTTACGACAGTTCCCAAGGCAGATCACTATCGCTCAAGCTTCAAAGTCTGATCCGCCGTCTGTGATGGTTTGTCCCAGGTTTGGAGAAGGACCTTATCCCAGACAAGCCGTTACGGGTTTAAATCGGCGGTGCGACTTCAAAATTCGACAGGCCTTCCATTATTGGTCCATTGTCAGCACGCCAGACACTCACCACAATGCGATCTCGTGGCTCAGTGGTTTGGAAGAAGGAGCCTGAGGATCCGCGGCCGCTGAAACCTAGCAAAATTTCTGGAACTTTGGTTGAAAAAGACCCAAAAATCACGAGGTTTCAGGGAGGAAAAAGTAAAAGGTAAGTATACTATCACGGGAAAAGGGCAGTTACTCGCTCAAAGGTTCTTTAGCCGTTTTCGCCCTCCCGAGCTACGGGATGAACCTCGAACGGGATTGGGCTGGAACCGCAGTTTTCATCCGTCTCTAGCTCAAACATCACGCTAGGGGTTATCAGCCCTTTGCAGACGCGGTCCATGCAGAACTCCCATCCCCGCCGGTTGCGCATGCCCAAGGCAAGATTACAAAACCAGCTATTCGCGATCGCTCGTTGACGGGGAGATGTCGAAACCTTTGGCAGCGTCCATAGGGAAACTTTGGGCATTTGCGTTGCCCAATTCGACGCTTTCTATATATCGCACTCCGTACATTGACCGAAAAACTGACAACGGAGCTCCCAGGAACACTTGAAGCAGCTTGCGGGTGAAAACAAAACCGTGAGGCCAGCCGGTACGTTTGGTTCAGCGGTTCGGGCTGTGAATCGAACTATCATGCGTTTGCGGGTGACAGTTGCAGTTTGGCAAAACACAGCGCTCGGCTCTTCTTGCGATGCCCACCCCTTCCTGCATTGCCCCTGGTGCCACGATGCGACGTGCAGGGTGTGATGTTGCTCGCAAACCAAACGTGACGTTGGAAGAAACGTCTGGCGCTACGCTGAATGCGGCTTAGCGCAGCCATCCCCGGGTTTGAAGTTGGTTAGTCAGCAGCGCGAAGGATCAACTTCCTTCAACCTCAAACCGACGAGAGCTGTCTGACGCCCCGGTTGATTGCTGTCAAAGTGCTTGGTTTGGTTTGGCGACTTGGACTCCGCACGTTTATCTTGTTGCTCTCCTTGTTCGGAGCCGGGGTGACTCCCTTCGAAACCCCCTGGGTACAGCTTCATACTTTTGCTGTCCGCAATGGTTCCCGAAACCTATCGGTCGAGCCTTTTGCCTCTCCCAGGAGGCCAGTTGCAACTTGATGAAGGCTTTCTGAATCGACCCGAGGTTTCTGATGATGACTCTTCCACTGAGATCATCGGCTAAAAGGGACATATCCCTTCTAGCCTTCTTTTGGGTTGGTCTTCTCGCCATCGTGCGACTGCGTAGCGCTGTGGATATGGAGAACCGTAGCTTTCCATCCCACCTTGTTCTCCATATAGCCTGCACTGCTCACCAAACTTTGTGATGCGGAGACAGCTGAGACGTCTGGAGTTGGAACTCATTGTCCAGTTGCTTTCCATCAGCAGGATAGACGGGAAAGGCGCCTCGGAAAACGCTTCCTCACATGTCTCTTCTTTCCTTCTATCCAGTTATAAGAGGTGTGGCAAGCCTCATCTTGGGGATGAGTTTGCATTGTCCAGCCTCAACCGACAAAACCAACGTCCTGTCGGGACCAGCTCGTCTTCTATTTCATTCAATTCTTAGCTTTGATAGCACGCCAAGGAAGGCAGGTCTTTCCCAGCTTTTCGCAATATGAGGTTTACGAATCCCTCTCTTCTTGTCGCGCTGCTGGCAGCTGCAGACTTCGCTGCTGGCCATGGTGCGATCGTCAGCGCCACTGGAGATCAAGGAGGGCAAGGAAGCGCTATTGGAAGTGAGACGCTCTGTAGCCTAGGTTCCCCGCGATATCCAGACTAATATCACTGTACAGTCGACCAAAACACTCCCCGCGATGGAACAAGGAGGACACCGTTCCAACAAGATACTACTCGTTTCCGCGGGGCCAATAGAGACACATGCGGCGAGACGTTGTTGGTAAGGCCAACCATTGTTTACTGAATTCGGAGAGGGCAGGTCTAACGTTATTTCAAAGAATGGTGACAATGACATCGAGGCCGGTACTGAACAAGTCATGTCAGACAATGGTGGAACACTGCCACAGGTTTCACCGGGCGGTACCCTTGAAATGACTCTACATCAAGTCAACGCCGACGGTGGTGGTCCGTACAAATGTATGATTGACTCCACTGGAACTGGAACAAACTGGCAAAATATCGAAGTCACCCAGAATGTTCCCGGTCGGTTGGGCATCAACCTCCGTGGCCGCAAATCTGACTTTGTATGTTTAACGCGCTTACCTACTTCCTAACGCACTAGCTAATACCCGTTACTAGAGTTTAACTGCCCAAATGCCTGCCAATCAGGAATGCACTGGGACTGTTGCCGGTCAAGAAAATGTGTGCATGGTCCGCTGCCAAAATCCAGCGCTTGCGGGACCTTTTGGAGGCTGTGTCCCTGTGCAGATGGCTGGAGCGTCTGGTGGTAATCAAGGAAATACCAATGGTACCGATGGCAACAATGGCGGTAACAACGGCGGCAACAATGGCGGTAACAACGGCGGCAACAGA